>NW_026126254.1:0-57551 GCF_943737965.1 Phodopus roborovskii
GATAAACACTGAAGAAAATTTAATGACTTCCTTTAGGTAGTTGCTTTGCAAGAGAATGATGATTTGCCTCGGGATTTCCTTCATAAACACCCTTTTTATCTCTAGACAGAAAATTAACTAGTCCTAAATTCTAGCTGGCCTCAAAAGGTGAGGTATAAGGAGGAAGTATGCTACAGCTAAAGATCAGTTTGTTTTTCAATTCATGAAAACACAAATTTGGACACTGTGAATGGATGTTGAAAGTGTGAGATGGGGCCTGGAGAGATGGCCCAACAGTTAAGAGCATGTGCTGCTCTTCCTGGCTCTCTGAATTCACATGGTGACTCATAAGCATGCCTAACTCCCATTCCATGTGATTTGCTACCCTCTTCTGGCCTTCTCGGACAATAGGCATGCATATGGTAGACAGGCACATGCAGGCAAAACACTTAACACACACACACACAAAAAAAAAAAAAAGAAAGAAAGAAAGAAAGAAAAAAACTCTAAAGAAATAGGGTGATTATAATTACATCATTTCTCCTTCACCCTTTCCCCCAACCAAATCATCCCACATACCCCTTCTTTCTTTGCTTTCATTCAATTTTTTTTTTTTTTAAGAAAAACCCTTTTCAGTCCAGGTCTTGATTTCTTTTTGTACACTAGACCATGAATTCATATGGGATGGGCTCCAGCAGCTCAGGCTCCTTCCCTTTTGTCCTCCCAAAGTGTGCTTCTCTGGGTGGCGCAGGCTGGCGCTTGAGCCGAACCCAGGTGTCCTTCTCCCTGGCTTCCTATTCCTTCTGGTCGGTCTCCTTCACCCTCGTCAGGAAGCTGTCCCTGCTCTTAGAGTGCTTGAGGTGCTCAGTCCGCACGTTAATCCTCTTGGCCAGAATCTTGCCCTTAACTTGCTTGTTGACCATGATGCCCACTGCATGCTGGGTGACATTGTAGACTCTTTCTGTTTTGCCATGGTAACACTTGTGGGCATTCCTTTTTGAACACCTTCGAACACCCTTCTTGTAGATTCGCATATACGTGGCCAAAGGAGCAACTCCATGCTTCCTAAAAGGCCGAGAGAACATGGAGCGAGTGTCTTTCCTCTTTCTCTTCGTGTTTGCCATTTTGGCCAGTTACTGGAAGATGGCTGCCGTGGCCAAAAGGATGCTTTCATTCAATTTTATAGCCTCTTTTTTTCTTTAATTTTTTATTACAAGAAACGATTTTTACAAACCCAGAACTTAACAGTTCAAAAAAAAAAAATTGAGACACTGTTGGAGAAAGCTAAAGTTGGATCAAGTTGGGTCAGTATGCAATGATTCTGAGTTTGATGCTGAAAGTCTGGATGCTAGACACAGCTGGAGACATTAGCTTAGTAGAGGCACTGACTGTCATGTGCAAGACCCTGGGATCAACAGCCAGGACATCATTTCACTCGTTTGTGGAGTGAGGATTGCTGCAAAAACATTATAAAAGGTACATGGGGTATAGAAAGTGGCCTATGAGCCAAAGTGTGGTTTGTGTTGGATAGAAATGAAATAACTGAACTGCCTTGGTACTCTGTAAACTGAGTGTTTGGAAGATTAGAATGCTAAAGATCCACTTATCATACAGATTGAAAAAATACACATTAGTGACTATGAACTGTAAGTATGTGAGAGAAGCCCTCCCACCAAAGCCTTTAGGAATTCTCTGATTGTTTTACTCTGCAGATCAACAATTTCAGTGGCAATTGCTCCCCATGAACCTGTTCACATAAAGTGATAGTGGCGCCTGCACACTAAGGTGGCATGGATCAAGTCAAGATACTTAGAGACTTTTGGCATTGACTTAGTTGTTCATAATGTCCCTTGAAGAGAAAAAGGTGACCAGTCTAATTACTGGATATATGTGACCAAACAAGGTCTAGACAAATTCATGGGCAACTAACTGCAAGCATCCAAGTCTCATCCTCTTTTCGGATGTAAGCCATTTATGTACTTACAGCCTCTTGAGAAAGGACAGGTGGCCTTCCTACTGCAGTCTCAAAAACATAGTCTGCCATAAGGAATTAAGGCCTTTTATTGGATTATAGGGAAAATGAAACAATCAGGCATTTCAGGGACATTGATTCCAGGAGACCTAAAGCATCACTATTATCTATCAGGTTAGAGTGGAGGATTAGCGAGGTGAGGTGATTAATGGAGTTTTAGTGCAGCTCCATTCTCCCAGTGGGTCAGATGGGTCTCTGAATCCACCCCACAGGTACTTCCCCACTTCACAAATGGGTAATTGGAATAGATACACTCAGCATTTGTCAGAATTCCGATAACCTTACAATCACCTGTAGAATGAGAACTAATGCAATGTGTGGAAACCTTTAGTACCACCTTTACATGGTAAAGTGGTAAATCAACAGCAGTACTCCATCCCTGAAAGAATATTATGGTGATTGGTCCCACATTAAGGGGTTTAAACATAAAGAGGTGGTGATGCCAATCACCGTCTCTTTCAACTTGCCTATGTGGCCTACGTAGAAGACAGGTAGATTTTGGAAGACAGTAGTGGATTGTTATAAATTTAATTAGGTGGCAATGCCAATAGTAGATGTTGTTTCAGAAGTGATTTCATTGATTATTAACAAGTTAAGACACCACTAGAACTTGGTATGCAGCTCTTGATCTGTTACATACTCTCTCAGTAATTGTTAATAAAGACTACAAGTAGCAGTTTGCTTTTAGATGGCAAGACTAGCAATTCATGGTCAATGTCTTACCACAGAGCTTTTTCAGCTCTCTGGTCTATGTCATAATTACTTCACAAAATTAATTTTTAATAACATGTTTTTTAATTTTATTTAATTTTATATAACAGTCCAATTAAATGAAAACAAACATTTATACACAATATATACACAATATTTGGGAATTTGGGCGTCGTTCTTTCCAAACTACTTCCTGCTGGTAAGGGGCACTGTCTTGGGGGATTCGAAGAAGATTCAGATATCCTGGCTGTAGTCTGTAGGGCTGTTTTGTCCAGCTGAATAACATGTTTTTTAATTCTTTGAAATTTTCAAACATACATACAATATATTTTGATCATATTCACCCCCAATCACTCTCCCTAACTCCTCTAAGAGTCACTCCTACCCACACAACTTTTGTGCACATAAAAATGTCCTCTTTATTTAATAACCTGTCAAATCCAGTTTGTGCTGCCCTTATATTCGGGGGTGTGAGGACATCCACTGGAGGATGGTTTTCCTACCAGGGGCCACACTGGTAAAAAAAAAAAAAAAAAAAAAAACCGACTTCCTCCTCCCCAGGAACCATCAACTGTTCATAGCTCTTCAGTTAGGGATAGGCTTCCGCCTTCCATGCTGTAACTTTTTTCCCTGGCTTGACGTCATGCAGCTCTTGGGGTAGGCAAGCACAGCTGCTGTGAGTTCATGTGTGTAGCAGACCTGCCATATCCAGGAGACAGGGCTTCCCCCCAGTACTTCTCAACCTCTGACTATCACAATCTGCACATCTCTTCTTCTGTAATGGTCCCTGAGTCTCAGTGGCTTTACAAAAGTCTCTATCACATCTCCCTTCCACTAGGTTCCATTTAGTCTCTTACACTTATGGCATGCTGACTGGGCTATAAGAACAAAAAGTAGCAACTGCTTAATATTGCAGTGTTTTTCTCAGTATCCTTCATTTCTACTTGAAAACACAATGACTATCATTCTGCTGCCTGAGGTGAAAGGTTCCAAAAGCTTTCCTGTTGCTAGCTCATAGCTTGTTGTTTGTTTTTTCAGTAGCAACATAAACTCACCCATCATCACCATGGGGGGTTCAACATAAAAGGGACCTGTTTACAGGAAGCTGACAACAAAGTTTCAACACAATTACTCTGACTCTCTGGGTCCAACAAAAGAAAAGTGTGGTTCATGTAGAGCATTTGGGGAGTGGGCCCCTAATCAGCATGTACCTTTCCCCCTTTGTTCTACCTTCCTCCAACAGAATCAAGCCTATTCCTGACCACTAACTAGAAAAGCTAATTTGAGTGTTGTGAATACAATGACCTCCAAGCCCCACTGAAAATGATTTTTTTTTCAAGTTCATAATTAACTCCTCTCTGCACGAAGAAAAGCAGACTGTCAATCCTGACTTTAGTAACTGGTCGTTTAAGCCCTAACTGTTTCAGTAGAGTGATCAACATGTACATTATGCCATCTATCCGAATGACCCCAGAATATTTTGAGGATTTCTTTACTATAGTTTTCCATCTAGACAAAGTGAAGCTTGGAGAAATAGTTAATATCATGCAGATAGTAAGCAGAAGGCAAAAATTGGAAGCACATTTTGATCTAAGGACACAATTAATATTTTTATTGAAGTAATTCTGTCTTCCTATGGAAGCCAAAAGCAATACCACACTGCTCACTAGACTTGGGATTTGGGAGGAATCTTCCAGACCAAGTTATAAAGCATCACAAGTAGAGAGATAGTTCTCCTTAGAGTAATCCAGAAAAGCTGATTCAATAATGCATTTGTCTATCTCTTCTCCCTCTCTAAATGTCCTGTTTGCTGCACATGGGAGTCAGAGACAGAGAGGCCAGCTTCACCTTGCTCAACCCACAGTGGCTCTCCCTTTCTTCCTATTTATTAATCACTGTTAATATGTGTGTGTGTGTGTGTGTGTGTGTGTGTGTGTGTGTGTGTGTGTAGATGTGTGACTTGCATTTAATTCTGTATGTGTGAATGTAAGCTGGATTTAAATCTGAACATGTACCTTGGATTCAACTCTGCTTATATGTGCATGTAACTAATGTTTAGGAAAACATGTTTTAAATAGCAACCATATGGCTCTCCTCCATCTTTGCTGGTGACTTCATCATGATGCAGGCAGTCACATAGCTGCCATCTTTTACAAGCTTAAAGAGTACATTCATGCTGGGTGGTGGTGTCATACACCTTTCCTAGCACTCAGGAGGCAGAGGCAGGGGGATCTCCGTGAGCTGGAGACCAGCCTGGTCTACAAAAGCTTGTTCCAGGACAGGCTCCAAAGCCACACAGAGAAACCCTGTCTCAAAAAAAGAGTACAATTATATGACACTTCTTAGTCCTAATGAGCTCTCTGTTCATTATATGTCCTTTTATACTAGAAAGCAACAAGTCTCAAATATTTTGGACTAGTATGGACCTTTGTATGATGATTCAAAATATAACATTAGATTTGTAACAAAATACTATATATGTGATTCAATCTGATTTACAATACACTCTATGTGGAGCTAAAAGTTTAAGGTTATGCCAGTGTGGTGGCGCACGCCTTTGAGTCTGGCACTCAGGAGACAGAGTCAGGTGGAGCTCTATGAGTTTGAGATCAGCCTAGTCTACAGAGTGAGTTCCAGGACAACCAGGGCTGTTACACAAAGAAACAAAATTTAGAGATTTATACCTAAGTACTTATGTCCTTGTCAAATGCTCAACACCAAGCTTCTAGGGAATTTAGATAAGTGGAAACATGTCTTTGATAAATAAGATATTCGATAATAAGATATATATTTTATAATGAAGTTTCTGGGCTCCAGAGAGAGTCCTTTGCCCACTGTTGGCCTTTTAGACAGGGGTTCCATGACTTGTCAAGGGCAGTGCTAGCCTCTGGTCTCTCTCAGTCCCTGCTGATAGGCCCCACCCCAGGGCACAGGCACCCTTTTCTCCTGATCCCATTTCACCCTGGGAATCTTTTTCTTGCCTTCTCGGGTATTGGGATTTGTTCAGATTTTGGATGCTCATATTTCAAGGTTTAGCTTCAACAACTGCATTACAAGAGATTTCAATTAAAGATGTTTTATTTCAACAAAATAATCTTGGTCTAGAAAAAAGGAGAGCTGAAAGATGTATGTATGTTCTTTGTGTATGGTGTGGCCACACATGTGCATGTCTGAAGTGTGATGTGAATGTGTGAATCCCAACAATAGGTACTACTTGATTTGCTTGGGATATAGTAAAAAAAAAAAAGAGAGAGAGAGAGAGAGAGACATCAGATCACTGTCTTAATTGAAAGGGTTGGAGATCTGTGTCTCCAATGGCTGTCTTGCAGAGTGAAACAGCAGAAAACTGTCAAAGCCAGAATGACCTGAGAGCCAGAGAATGCTGTATGGATGGTTCAAAAGAGTTTAGTAGAAGAGAGAATACAGAAATGTTTCTAAATTTTGGTGGTTAAAAAAGAAAGAGAAAGAATTGAAGTTAACATAAGATTTGAAAAAAGCTATTGAGAAAAAGCCTCAGGGAACTGAAGGCCTTGTTAACCCCCCCCCCGCCCCCACCTAGAAAGGTGTCAGTGAAGATGTAAATGATACCAGGTCAGCTAATGAAAGCTTTACAGGTCAGAAAAAGTTTTCAAAAGTATTTGGGACTTATGTTACTTCCTAAAGAAATTAGGCCTCAAAAATTAGAAATTAGAAAAGATATCTTATGATCATTGAATGATTTTCAGAAGTTATTAGGAAATATTCCAATGGTTATGTCCTTTTTTAAAAAGCACCTACTGGTGATTTGAAACCTTTAAGCCATATCCTGAAAGGAGATAGTGATCCCAATTCACCTAGACAGCTAACTGAAGAGAGTAGACAAGTTCTCTTGCAATCAGAGAATGCATTCCAGCATCAGCAGATATGCTATATTGACTATGCAAAACCATGGGAGGTTTATGTGCTTCCCACACAGCATAGTCTGACTTCTGTCTTATGGCAAGGGGGACCATTGTTATGATTGCATTTACCTGTTTCCCCAGCCAAAGTGTTAAATCCTCATTTTGAAGCAGTAGCTCATGTTGTACAAAAATGCCATATGGAGTCTAGGAGATACTTTGGCAGGGAACCAAATGTAATACATGTTCTCTATACCAAACAGCAAGTTGATTGATTATTTCAAAACAGTGATTCATGCACAATTGCTTTTACTCAGTTTTTGGGAAAAATTGATAATGAGTTTCCAGCTCATAGGCTGTTGCAATTTGCGTTAATACATCTTTTTGTGTTCCCTAAAATTGTAAGGAGTAATCCTGTTAAAAATGCTAAGTTTTTACTGATGGTTCTTCTGATGGAAAAGCAGCTTATGTTATTGATGGAAAAGAATATTTAGTACAGAAAGATCCAGCTTCAGCTCAAAAAGTTGAACTACGAGTTGTTGCAATAGTTTTTCAGCTTCTAATGAAGGATTCATTTAACTCGTATACTGATAGTCATTATGTTTTCAGAGCTCTTCAAGTTATAGAGATAGTTCCATACATTGGAACTAGTAATAATCAAGTTAAGTTACTGTTTGAGAAAATTCTAAATGTCATTCATTAAAGAAAGGCACCGTGCTTTGTGGGTCATATAACAGCTCATTCAAACCTTCCCGGCCCACTGGCTAAAGGTAATGAGTCAGCTGATAGACAACAAAAATGGTCGCTTTATCTCAGGTAGAACTAGCTCAGCAGTCACACAGCATTCATCATCAAAACAGTAATAGTCTAAGAAAACAGTTTGGTTTAACTAGAAAGACTCTGAGGGCCATTCAGGTACTTCCAGCCTTATATCCTAGCCGGCCTCCCCACTAATTTGTGGGGACAGAATCTCTTACAAGAGATGGGAGTTAAACTTATTACTCAAACCCTGGCCCAAGGTGCTCCGCCAATACACAAAGCTCTCTGGATGATGGGTAAAATGGGCTGGGACAAAGGACAAGGGATAGGTAAGCTGGAACAAGGAGAAGTTTGCCCTGTGGCCACTCTGCCATTAGACACCCAGGCTCCAGGCGATAGATAAGGATTTGGCCATTTTTAATTTAATGAAGGTCCGTGTTGTGCTGCTAGCCCCCTTACCCATTATATGGCTTTCTGACTATCCAGTGTGGGTGGGAGAGTGGCCCTTAACCTCAGAAAAACATCTGGCAGCTTTCCAGCTAGTTCAAGAACAATTGGAGGCAGGACATGTGATCCCCTCCACCTCCCCCTGGAGTTCCCCTATATTTGTGATTAAAAAGGCCTCAGGAAAATGGAGATTGCTCCAGGATTTGAGGGCCGTTAATGCAACAATGCAGCCTATGGGAACTCTTCAGCCTGGCTTGCCCTCACCCATAGCTATCCCTAAAGATTGGCATCTAATTGTTATTGATTTAAAGGATTGCTTCTTTTCCATTCTGCTGTACTCCCAAGATAGCCCCAGGTTTGCATTTAGCCTTCCTTTGATTAATTTTTGGGAACCCCCCCCCTTCGCTTTCAATGGGTTGTGCTCCCGGAGGAGATGGCTAGTAGTCCTACAATATGCCAGACTTATGTGGCTGCTTACCTGGATCCTATCAGGCACACGTTTTCTGATCTTTACATTATCCATTATATGGATGATATTCTGCTGGCAGTGCCTGCTGAGGAGAGATGTCTTGAAGCGTTTGTTAAATTACAGGAGCTCCTGGAGGCTGGTGGATTTATTTTGGCCCCAGAGAAGGTTCAAAAGAAACCTCCATACACCTATCAAGGCCATCAAATTCAACAGACCTGCCTCCAGCCTCAAAGGCTCCAAATTGATTTTCAAATTTAAAAACTCTTCATGATTGACAAAAGTTTTGGGGAGATGTTCAATAGATCCGCCCCCCACTTCCTATTAAAACAAGGGAGCTTAGACAAATATATGATATTCTTCCAGGGATCCAGCTCCAACCTCTCCCAGACAAATCACACCGGAGGCCAAGGAGGCCATCCAATTGCTATTAAAAAGCATTGAAAAAGCCCATCTTTGCCGCCTAGATTATGGACAACCCCTTGTGGTTGTAATTTCCTCCAGTTTTTCACCCACCTTTTTTTTTTTTTTTTTTTTTTTTTTTTTTTTTTTGGCAAAATGTCCCTATATATTGGATTCATTTGTCAGCCACCCCTAAGAAGGTGGTGTCCTCCTATTTTGATTTGATATTACAATTGTTATGGAAAGCACATAAATTTAGCATCCAAACCTTTGGAAAGCCCCCTGATATGATCATTCTCCCCTACGACAAGGAAGAGGTTGAGCATTTACAGACCTCTCATGATGGATGGACGCTCTTTATCACATCTACAGGAGCTAAATTTAACAACCACTACCCAAATAGCCCCTTGCTGTCTTTTTTAGACAGCCCCCTATAATTTTTCCTAAGATTATAAAGGAGGCCCCCCTTCAAGGAGTGCGCTCAGTGTTTACGGATGGCTCCTCGAGGGTTTTGCTGTAGTAGTTTCTGGTCAAATGCAAAAGAAGACACCACTAGAGCAAATGTCTGCCCAGGCTGCTGAATTGGTTGCTTGCATAATGGCTTTTCAGTTGTTTGATGAAGAACCTTTTAATCTATATACTGATAGCATTTATGTTGCTAATATTGTAAAGCCATTAGAAACTTCTCCATATGTCATTTCCATCTCTGAAGTTCATTCTCTTCTAGTTATGCTTCAACATCTTATCTGGCAGAGGATACACCCTGCATTTGTGGGGTACATACGTGCCCATACAGGCCTCCCAGGACCCCTAGCCCAGGGTAATCAACTTTGATATTACTGCTGCCATCAATGCAATCCCCATCAAAATACCAACACAATTCTTCACTGACCTTGAAAGAATAATACTCAACTTTATATGGAAAAACAAAAGATACAGGATAGCCAAAACAACCCTGTACAATAAAGGAACTTCAGGAGGCATCACCATCCCCGACTTCAAGCTCTACTATAGAGATATAATCCTGAAAACAGCCTGGTATTGGCACAAAGATATACAGGTAGACCAATGGAATCAAATAAAAAATCCTGATATTAACCCACACACGTATGAACACCTGATTTTTGACAAAACAGCTAAAAATATACAATGGGGGGAGGAAAGCATCTTCAACAAATGGTGCTGGCACAATTGGATGACGGTGTGTAGAAGACTGCAGATAGACCCATGTCTATTGCCATGCACAAAATCAAGTCCAAATGGATCAAAGACCTCAACATCAATCTAGCCATACTGAACCTCTTAGAAGAGAAAGTGGGAGGTACCCTTGAACAAATTGGTACAGGAGACCACTTCCTGAACATAACTCCAGGAGCACAGACACTGAGATCGACAATTAATAATGGGACCTCCTGAAACTGAGAAGTCTCTGTAAGGCAAAGGACACAGTCAACAAGACAAAATGGCAGCTCACAAAATGGGAAAAGATCTTCACCAACCCCACATCTGACAGAGGGCTGATCTCCAAAATATACAAAGAACTCAAGAAACTAGTTAACAAAACACCAAATAACCCTATTAAAAAAGGGGGTACAGACTGAAGAGAGAATTCTCAATAGAGAAATCCAAAATGATTGAAAGACACTTAAGAATGTGCTCAACATCCATCAGGGAAATGCAAATCAAAACAACTCTGAGATACCATCGTACTCCTGTCAGAACGGCTAAAATTAGAAACACCAATGACAGTTTATGCTGGAGAGGATGTGGAGAAAGGGGAACACTCCTCCACTGATGGTGGGAGTGCAAACTCATACAGTCATTTTGGAGATCAGTATGGTGGTTCCTCAGGAAAATGGGAATCAGTCTACCACAGGACCCGGCAATCCCCCTTGGGCATATACCCAAAGGATTCACATCCATGCAACAAAGACATCTGTTCAACTATGTTCACAACAGCATTATTTGTAATAGCAAGAACCTGGAAGAAATCTAGATGCCCCTTAACTGAAGAATGGATAAAAATGATGTAGCACATTTACACAATGAAATATACTACTCTGCAGGGAAAGAAAAAAAAAAAAAAATGGAATCTTGAAAATTCCCAGGCAAGTGGATGGAACTTGAAGAAACCATCCAGAGTGAGGTGACCCAGTCACAAAAATAGGAACATGGTATGAACTCACTCATATATGGATTTTAGACATAAGTAAAGGATACACCTAAATTCACACCACCAGAGAAACTAGGATACAAGGAGGAGTCTAAGAGATTCACATAAGGTCCCTCACAGAAGGGGAAAGGGACAAAATCTCCTGAGCATATTGGGAGTGGGGGGGGGCAGTGAGTGGAGAGGGAGCTAGGAGAAAGAGAAGGGGAGGAGAGGAAAGCACGTGGGACCAGGAAGACTGAGTTGGAGGATAAATTGACAAGAGCAAAAAAAAAAAAAAAAAAAAAAAAAAAAGATACCATAATAGAGGGAGCCATTATAGGTTTGAAGAGAAAACTGACTCTAGAGAAATGTCCAGAGACCTACAAGGATGATCCCAACTAACAATCTGAGCTACAGTGGAAAGGCTACCTTAAATGCCTTTCCCTGATAATGAGATTGATGACTAACTTATAAGCCATCCTAGAGCCCTCATCTAGTAGCTGATAGAAACAGAAGCAGACACCCACAGCTAAACACTGAGCCAAACTCCTTGAATTCAGTTGCAGGGAGGGAGGAGTGATAAGAAAAGGGGTCAAGACTAAAATATAGAAACCCACAGAGACAACTGACCTGAAGAAGGAGGAGCTCATAGACCCCAGACTGATAGCTTGGAATCCAGCATTGGACTGACTCAGACCCCCAGCATATGAGTCTCAGTTAGAGGCCTGGGCAGTCTAAGGGACCTCTGACAGTGGAACCAGGATGAATCCCTGGTGCACAAAAGGACTTTGGAAGCACATCCCCCATGGAGGGATACTCCCTTAACCTAGAGACAGGAGGGAGAGCCTAGTCCCTACTCCAAATGACTTGACAGATTTAGATGACCCCTCCTGGAAGGCCTCACCCTCTCTGTGTAGTGGGGGGGGATGGGATAGTAGGGGGTCAGGGGGAATGGGAGGGAGGAAGAGGGAACTGGGATCGCTATGTAAAATAAGGAATATATATATATATATATATATATAGATAGATAGATAGATACATACATACATAAGAATGAATATATATATATATATATATATATATATATATATATATATATATAGAGAGAGAGAGAGAGAGAGAGAGAGAGAGTGCCAGGAAGAAAAACTGCTTTTCATCTTAACTGTTACTAAGAGCCTGCCCAGGCTGTGAACAACAGGATACTTCGGAATTGATTTCGTCCTCCCCATCTCCCCCAGCAAGATCCTCCACAGGAAAGTCTGTCCATTCTTCTGGGCCTGGAAGCTGAAGACTGATGCTTCCCTGAGACCTCTACCTCCAATGGAGGATCCTGGGGTGGCTGTCTAGGTAGCCAGTAAGTAAGTTTCTGTCATTTTTAATAGATTTGGAGGCTGCTTGTTCTACATTTCCACTTACTCAGGTAAAATTTATCCTTCTCAGAACTCTGATGATGATTGACAACTAGGCTAATGATGGCTCTGCCAGTTTAACAGCAACAATCAAGGCTTCAGTTCCTTCTCAGCTTTCTTTGTGTAAAATTCAGTCCATATGCCGAGTGTTGGTGTTGCACACCTTTTCTCCCAGCACTCTGGAGGCAGAGGCAGACAGATCTCTGTGAGTTCAAGACCAGCCTTGAGTTCCAGGACATCCTCCAAAGCCACAGAGAAATCCTGTCTCAAAAAAAAAAAAAAAAAAAAAAAAAAAAAACTTCAGTCCACAGGTCTCTCCTAGAGCTACTAGTAGGTCTAGACACATTTAGCTTGTTACCACACTCAGAAAAGAGGTCAACTCACAGAACAGATTTTAATGTAACTTTTTACTATTCCTTTATTAAAAGCAACTGCTCTCAGTAATCAACCACCTATATATCTCCTGGTGAATTAGATAGAAAGTGTTTTAACGTGCAGAGTCTATGGGGAGCTATGAAATCTTAAGTTGGGGATCTAACATTTTAGGGTCTTAGAAGGTGTTTTAAAATGTGTAAATGCAAGTTACAAAGATCTGAGGATGAAAATATATGGCGATAAGTAGAAAATTATTTGAGGTATGTAAGAGAATGAGATGTTTCAGGTTTCTTTCTCTCCCTATGTTACTGGTATATGAAGACTCCAAAATTTCATAGTGTTAACATTAATCAATGGAATTCTGATAAGCTCTCAATCTAGCTCTGGCAGAGAACCACTACTATTATCATAGGCACAAGCCCAGGATTTTAAATTCCCATTGGTTGTTTCTTAAGTATGGATTTAAAAGTGCTTCTCACTGTGCTAAAAACATCTATCTAACATATATACATCCAACTTTCTGGATAGAGGAAAGAGTGCTAATATTTTCAACAAGAATCATTTTTGGGTCCCCTATGATTCAAAGGCATGAGTCTACTGCCTTTCATACAATGTGGCTCTCAGTACAGATTACAAACAGTGGGAACGCTAATGTGTCTAAAACTGTTTGTGAGCTCCTAGGAGTCGACTTTGATCCCCTTCAGACAGGTCAGATGCTCTGTCAGCTGCACTCCAGATAAGTACTGTCAATCAACAGCCAAAGTTTCCTAACCTACTGCCGGTGCCTAAGTGTGGACTCTCACCCACCTTCCCCTGGTCTTGGGATTCCTCTCCCTTAATTACCAGGATCTAAGGAAAAAATTCCCCTTTATCTTCTGCTTTGCCAGCATCCTGC
This sequence comes from Phodopus roborovskii, assembly GCF_943737965.1. Classification (NCBI taxonomy): domain Eukaryota; kingdom Metazoa; phylum Chordata; class Mammalia; order Rodentia; family Cricetidae; genus Phodopus; species Phodopus roborovskii. Next base: position 13,506 of record NW_026126254.1, read on the forward strand.
CAGGTCTGCTGAAAGTCTACATCCAGGTCAGTTTCAAAGTGTCTAGCCCCAAGGGGTCCAACCTCAAAGATTGCTTCAACTAGACCTGAACTTTCCTGGTGCCACATGATCCCACAAAACCTGAAGATCAGTGAAGCAGCCAGCTATTCCAGGACTTGGCCAGCATCCTAGCTTTCTCAGGTCTCCCAAAGATGCCAATGTCCCTACTCTAGAGAATAAGGCAGCCCATGCCCCATTAACACATCACCAGCTACTCCTTCCTATTTCCTTCCTCACCCTTTTATAAGAAACAAAAGCGAAGAATGTTAGCATTCAGGTTTTTTTGTTTTGTTCGAGGCAGGGTTTCTCTGTAGCTTTGGAGCCTGTCCTGGAACTCGCTGTGTAGACCAGGCTGGCCTCAAACTCATAGTGATCCACCTGCCTCCTGAGTGCTGGGATTAAAGGCTTGCACCACTACTGCCAGGCGTAGCATCCAGGTATCCACACTGGCCTGCTCTTAGGGACTTAGCAGGACACAGCAGCAACAGCCAAGATGTGACACTATAGGTAGTACAGTCAATAAGTAGAGCACTCTCCCTATGTTAGCGTGCTATATCCCCTTATAAAAGGCCAGCCCTTCTAGCCCCTCTCTCTACCCTTCTACTGTCAGTCAGAGATCAGCTTTGCAACTCCCCGAAATAAACCTCCCATGGTGAGCTCTGATACACGGTGTGACTTTCTGGTGCCCCTTGGCACCAACCTGCCAAAGTTGCCTTCTGCTGCTAAACTATTACATCTACCCCACAGGTGTGGGAGAGGTGGCCACGTGGCATGGGCCTAGGATAGCTGGCTCTGACCCTCATCTGAGGGGTGAGCCCAATAGCCCAGACTGACCAGCTCAGCTACCAGCCAGATCCACATCCTGGTCTTGTGCTGGCCCACCCTAACAGCTGCCCCATCCATGACCTGCTGGAGTGTGGGAAGGGACTGGTCCTGTGGAATGATAATCAAATGTTCTCCATGACTTGGGACAACAGGATATCTGAGAGAAATTTCTATGAGGGCCCAGTGATGATGGTTTACTAGAAACTAGAGGCCTTGAACCAGACCAATGACTCATTGCAATGAACATTTTGTCTATGGGGCTGGCTAGACAAAAGGGGTATACTGCATGAGGATACACTACAGCCCCTAATGCTACTAGGATGAAAGAAGAGGTCTTGGAAAGATGGAGGGGTGACATGGGTTTTTTGTTGTTTTGTTTTTTAATTAATTTTGGGGTACATACTGCAGGGGTGGGAGCAGGCATGGAGGGACTGGGAGGTGAATGGAATTGGGGTGCATGATGTGAAATTTCCAAAGAATCAATAAAGAATTATGTTTAAAAAAAAACAAAAGGTAGGTGGGTAATATACAAATGCAGTGCATAAAGTCATCAAATTTCCAAAGAATAATTTAAAAAAAAAAAAAAAAGGAAAAGGCTGGAAATGTAGCTCAGTGGTAGAATGCTTACCTAGAGAGCATGAGTTCTTAGGTTTTATTCCCAGCACAAATTCACAAAACAAACAAAAAATAAAACAAACAAACAAAACAGAACAGAACTTAGACAACAAACAGAACTGTCTCAGACCTTGGGCCAACTCCAAAGCTAAGAAATCTCCCCTTTTAACGTGTTCTCCAAGCCTTCCAAGTGCTCTCTAAACAAATCACACACACACACACACACACACACACAAAGAAAACAAACAAACAAACAAAAAACAACCAAACAACAACCAAAACAGTTGTAGCTTTTTTCACAGCTCTTTGAGTGCAGCAAGCACCTGAACTCAGGTGTGGATTTCCTAGAACAGGACGGTCAAGAACTAACTGCTCTGCTATCAGCATCCCTAAACCCTACTCCTTGATGCACGTCTTAGGGTGAATTCACCCATGACAGTGCTTCAGGTAATGCCCAAGGGTTTTTCGGAAAAAAATAAAATAAAGTTTCTTGGGAACAGAATTCACAAAAGCATATGCAGGTTTGTGATCACCCTTTCCATTTGGCGTTCAGACCAAAAGAAAATCATCAGGCTCCCAAACCACTTTGGTCGAGAGCAGCTACTCGTGTTTTCAAGAGAGTAACAGTGGCTTCTCAGGACCTGGAGTCAGGGGCTCCAGCCCTCAGCTGATGAAAACAACTGTCTTGAGTGCCTATCAACAAGCCCACTCACCCCTCCCATGTCTGCCTTGCTTCCCAACAGATCCTCTAGGAGGCAGAAGAACAGGATGCTTTTTCCTCACTATCTAGGGCCCACAGATTCTCAGGAAGAAAAGAAGTCCTAGCACTAAAACTCTGGCAGCCACAGACAAATAGCCCCAGCTTGGCCCCAATAAGAGTACGGTTTTCCAGTTAGCACCGTTGTATCTAGTGGCCACTGGACTGTCTCACCACAACTCAGCCAATCCTGAGAAGGGGAATTTTGCTTCCAGGGGCGGGAACAGCGGGGGACCAATTGGAAGACTTGAAGTAGTGCCAGTGGGCTAATCCTAAAACTCCAGAGACCACTGGTGGACAATGAAGGTGGGGAGGAATAGGAGGATTTCACTAGATGGAAGCTCAAAGTCTTCAATAGAAAAAAAACTAAGAAGCATACTCAAGGCAACTGTGATACACAGACAAGATACTTCAAAATCAGCATGCCAGAAAACTTATTAAAATGCGAACCTCTAAGCTCCAAGGCCTTTCCCTCTCCAGGGCATCAGGGTGTGGGGTGGGGCCCAGAGGTTTGAATTTTAAAAATGCTTTCCCAAGAACCTCCCCTTTGAGGCCAGAAAAATCACTGAGCAGGGCAAGGCTGTTTTAAACAAAGTTGTTTCTCCACTTGCGCCCATTACTCTAAAGCTGTTGGGAAGAAGTCCTTACTTGACTCAGGACTCGGGCCTCGTCCCACCCACTCCCCTAGGAAAAAGAAGCTTTAAGACCGGAAATAGGAGCTCTTCCAAAGCAGCTTGAAGCTAGGTGGAAGACTGGGAGAATCCCAGCCATTCCCACGTCAGCATCCTTGTGGGCTATAAGAGCGGGCTGCGCGGAGCCTGCCGGGAGATGTAGTACTCAAAGCGGATCGGCGCTTGCGCCCTGAGCAGTTGCCGGTGAGCTTGGGAGAGCCGTGGGCGCAGAGGCGGTGAGTCCCGGAGCGGCCAGAGGGCGTGGCTGTCCCTGGGGCGCGGGCGCGGGTAACGGGGCTCCTTTCGCAGGCTGGGGCCACGCAAACTGGCAAATTTCGTATGTGCCCTGGGCGCCAGACCCCAGGAGCAACGAGGAGCGGCGGGCCCCTATTCGTTCAGGGACCCCGCCGCCGCTCCCTGCGACCCGGCCAGGCCTTGCTGGGAGTCCTCCGGGACTGGGAGTGCCCATCTGGGTGGTCGGACATCGTCATCCAGGAGCTTTGGGGAAACACGTCCCTAACATTGGCATCGGATTTTAAACCAGCTTTTATGCTTTTCAGGGACATGTCACGCCTGCCGTTTCCCCCCAGTGCCCTCTTTTCTTACATTGCTTTATGGGTAGGCCCTGTGAGGGTGGATTCACTGAGGGGAGGTTTGAGAAAGAAAGAAAGAAAGAAAAAAAAAAAAAAAAAAACGGTTCCTTATTGAAGTTTTTACTAGGTAGGGCCCAGGACAGGAAACCTAGAGGGTCACTTCCCTGGTAGACGTGGTGGAAGGTTTTGGGTCAGCTAGGGGAAAGCTAGCCAGCTGTGAGGCTGGAGAAGATTAACTAGTGGGTCCACAGCCAAAAGACTGCAGATCCTTGGATGTCCTCCAGCAACGGTTACATGCCTGGGCTCAGGAAACTAGAAGCTTCCTAGGAAGGAGTCTTGACCAGCAATAAACTTCCCTTGAGTCCTTACATTGTGCCAGGCACGCTGCTATTCACTTTCTGGGCCATTTGGTCCTCGAAGGATATTTTTATGAAGTTGATGCTATCACTGTGTGCATATTGCAGACAGGGGCATTTGGGTGTGAGGATTACACAGTAAATTATGTCTAAATCTTGGCACAGATGTTCAGGTTACGGTCACAGTAACGGGTGATATGCAGTAAGTTTTGGTTCAGTTGCCTGAATTGGAAGAGAATCAGGACTATTTTTTTTCCTTGAATCTCTAGAGAAATCTTAAAGAAGGCATATACTTGAAACCGCCTCAGCAAAAGCAGAGCGGGGAGGGGAGGCAGGGTGGAGATCCATAGTATATCTGCTTGTGCAGACCCTGAGCCCTGTGTAAGCATGTATATGACCAACCCTGTGACCTCACAGATTGCAAAGCTAAGTAAGTTAAAGACGGTGAGTATGCCATCTTGTAACCATTGCTTTTTCTCCTTTTCGTGTTTTCCTGTCTTCAGCTGTAGGTGGCTCCCTCAGATTATTACAGAGAGGAAATACCTGGAATCTGAGACATAGACCCCAGATTAACTGTAAAATTCTAGAAGAGGTGATGGCTGTGGCCCTGGGTTGTGCAATCCAGGCCTCCTTGAATCAGGGCTCTGTGCTGCAAGAGTATGACACTGACTGTGAAGTCTTCCGACAACGGTTCAGGCAGTTCCAGTACACAGAAGCTGCTGGGCCTCATGAAGCATTCAACAAACTCTGGGAGCTTTGCTGTCAGTGGCTGAAGCCAAAGATGCGTTCTAAGGAACAAATCCTGGAACTGCTTGTGCTAGAGCAATTCCTAACTATTCTGCCCACAGAAATAGAGACCTGGGTGAGGGAACAGTGCCCAGACAATAGAGAAAGAGTTGTGTCACTCATTGAAGACTTACAGAGAGAGCTTGAGATACCAGAACCACAGGTGAGAAAAAACATGGAGTCTCTGTTCTTAGGGGAACAAAAGAGGTACCCAGGATGTTGGGTCTGTATCCATCATTTTGACTCTGATTCCACAGTCTCAAGACTATTCCAGAGGCTTTTCCAATGGTGTCTTCTCCTAGAATCAGCATATGGGTCTGAGGTTCTTCACTGTTCCTGACCCCATGCCCTCTCTAGGGTACACATGTGAGAATGCCCCCATTTGCTATTATTAAAGGAAATTTCCAGGCTGCATAGCTTATCTAGAAACATCAATTACAGTTATCAGTACTTGACTCTATGGCTTGCTAGCCAGATCCTGCCATGGTATGATTGATTGTGACCTCTACATTTCTAGTGTTATTTTTTTTCATTTTTTAATTTTTTTTGATTTTTTAGTGGTTTTTACTTTGTTAATGAATTTCTTTTCAAAACAGAGAGGGTAGGGTAAATGTGACCCACACATTCTAAACTATTTACTATCTGTTTCTTTCCAGAATGATCTGGCTGACATTGAGTCAAGTAGTCTAGAGAGAATGCAGAGGAAGGCAGCATAGCTTAGTGTAAACTAATACACATTTCGACAGTGTAAGTGTTCTTCACTGCATGGGAAGACATCATGAAATGGTCACATGCCAGCTCCTCTGCTTTCAATTACTGTGGTGAGACAGCCAGGAATTCTGACCAAGGTTCCAGTGCTATGAGCAGTGTTGTCCCTAGTGATGTGATTTTACAAAGTGGCCAAAAATGTTCTTGGTAAAGGGAAATAAATTCTGTGGTTTTCTCTGGTTTGTGCAAAAGTGCTAAAAATAATATGCAAAAGTTACTTGGTTTCTACCTGATCAGCAGGATGTGGTTCTTGCTAGGTTCTTTTCATCTATGTGAAGGTTTGAAGAAGGAATGCTGTATCTATAGTGTGGCACATGCATTTTAATTTTCCCATGTTTGGAGAGTGTAGGAAGAGCTCTGCATTGTAATGGATGTGCCCATCTCTGGCCCATTAAATTCTATTAGCACCACCTGCCTGCATTTGCCTTCTGTTCAGAACCCCCTCTTAAAGCTTCTGTTCAGGGAAGGCATAGGTGAGCACAGGGCAGACTGAACATAGGGCACACTTCCCAGAAGGAAATAGCAAGAGCGTCTGACATTCGCAATCTCTGTGGCTCAGACAGGGGTACTAGATCACTTGGCTTCACCACAAATATTAGCTTGCATAGGAAGTCACCAGGGTCCCTGTATCCCTAGGGTAGCATGGGGGGAGTAGTTTTCCTTACTTTCCATAGCTTCCAGGTTTGGGTAAAAAGAGAAGACTTTTGTCTTTGGGAGGTCTGGGCATCCCCTCCACATTTCTGTAGTTATAAGGCACTCCTGGCACTTGATCACTTAAATGCATTTACAGTGCAGCTGGAGCAGCTGTGTGAAATGCACACTCCCCACAGACTTTGTATGAAGGAAGGAGCAGGTGGAATAACTCAATAGTAATTATTTGTGTTGGGTTACTGATAGTTTGTACATGTTGTAATAAGTACATGCTGGTACAGTCAACTCACCTATTTTTGTTTGTTTGGTTGACTGTCTTTTTGTTTTTGTTTTTGTTTTTTTTTTTTTAATGCATTGCCTCCTGGAATCCCTGGAGACTTTAAAGCTATGTGTGTGGTTCATGGTACTGTTGGTGAGCAATGGCTGACTTAGATAGTGGTAAAGTTGCTTTATTTCCAGTGGAGTCTAGACTTTGGAGTGATGTTTTTGGCCTCTCTCTCAGATTGACATGGATGACATGCTCTTGGAAGAACTGGCACCAGTTGGAACAGTACCCATGCCACCCAACTTGCACCTGGAGGCACCTGAGCTCCAAGTAATGGAACCTGTCCAGGAGCCCCCAGTGCCGGAAGCCTGGATTTCACAAGCAGGACCACAGGATCTGAACTACAGTGCTGATGGTGAATGCCAGTCCTTTCTCGACCCTGGTAAGGCAAGGGTTTTCCTTTAGTTCTGAGTTACTGTTTGTGAGGTAAAGACCTTAGAGGTTTCTGTTTGAGTTAGAGATGCTAAGCCCCCAGTAGCCCTGAACCACTGACATAAAGAAGTGGAGGGCTGAGAACAGGAGGAGAAAATCTTTCTAGGAACAACAGGGAGTGATGTATATTGGATAGAATGTCCTTGGGAGCTGGTTGTAGTGATGGTCTTGCCCAAGGGCCTTTCCACCAAGAATGTTATCTGGGAAACCCTCTTGAGGTTGTTCAGATCCTCTGGTGAAAACACAGCTGTACACCAGATTTTGAGCCTTTGATGTGAGAGCCAAAGGGCCAGTTGCTTTTATGGAATGGAAAGCCCTATTCGAGTAGAGTACTTTGTAATGTACTCTGTTCAGATCCTTAAAAGGGGTTTAGTCACCTATAGCAGGTGAAAAATGTCAGTTTCACCAAGTTGTGGTGGCACCCATCTTTCTTCCCAGCACTCGGGAGGCAGAGGCAGGTGGATCTCTGAATTCAAGTTCGGAGCAAGTTCCAGGACAGCCAGGAGTATACACAGAGAAATCCTCTCTCAGAAAACCAAAATATATATATATCAATTTCATAAAATCGAAAACTAGAATAGTATTTTTAGAATGTGGTGAGGAGGCCTCTTGCATCAGGTTATGCCACAGAAGTGTTATACACTCAGTGTTTGAAACCCACTGGTTCTGGCATAACAGGGTGAGTTGTAGAAGGAGCTAGGTGCGGTGGAGAAAAGCAGTTGGGCCATGTAGCTTGTGTGCTCTTGTGTTTCCCCTGCCTTTGGATTTCTTTCACACCATTTCTTCCCTCCCGTAAAGTATTTGGCTCAAGTGTGGCTGGAACCCTTACTCCTATGGGTACATCTGGGACATGTTGACATTTAGTAAACTGTATAATACTGAGACAACAAAAAGAAAACAACAAAATGTAAATTGGTGAGAACAACCCAAATTACAAAATAGAAGTGCCTGATGCATAAATAGCTAGTACAACCCTTTAAGGCCTAGAATTCCTTTTTACAATTTCATATGAATTCAGCCAGCATTAGGAGCACTTGTGAAAAGGCAAGCCAGATACTGGGGATTTGTTGCAACACAAAGCAGAAACACAGCCTTAGCCATCCTGGAGCTCAAAGTTTGGGGGCAGTTGATGCATTCCAGATATGATATGGAAGTAATCCTAGAGGATATAGGATGATAATAAAGCACATACGAGAGTCACCTTACCATAAGCTAAGAGGAGTGACTCCAGGAGGAGGGGATTAGGGGGAATACCTGTGGAAAGAGACCAGAATGGGCTGGCTGAACAAGCAATGCAAATGAAGAGGGGAGGGAAATCTTAAGCAGATGGAGCACCATGTACAGAAACTCTAGGGACAGAAGGAACTCCTGCATTTGCACTGTGAGGGGCCGACAGGAGCAGATGAGCCAAGATGGTGACCATAGAGAGGAAATGGCAATTCCAAAATAATTAGCATATTTGAAACCTAGAACTTGTGGTTGACTGACTAGTTATTGAGTAATAAACAAGAAAGGTGAAGGATGCTGCCTAGGTCTCTGGCTGGTGACCTGGGTAGATGGCAGTATCAGTCACTGCCATCGAGAACTTACAGGAAGACTGGCTTTCCTAGAGCAAGGTAAGCTTAAGGTATGAGCACACCAGGCCAGAATATTTTTAAATGATGGTAAAATGAAAAAAAAAATCCGAAAGTCCATAGTTATACATATTGGTTGTAACAGTACTATATAATATTGTCATTTATATTCTAGTCTTTATAGTGCCTTCATTTCATATTTTGTTAAGAAGTATAAATGTAGCCATGTAGTAGTGACACACACCTTTAATCCCAGCACTCAGGAGGCAGACACAGGTGGATCTCTGTGAGTTTCAGGCCAGCCTGGTCTACAGACTGAGTTCTAAGACAACCAGAGATACACAGAGAAACCCTGTCTCAAAAACAAAACCAAAAAACAAAAAGTCACCCCATTTGGGACTGAGAGATGGCTGAGTGCTTAAGAGCTTACTGCTCTTGCAAAAAACCAGGTTTGATTCCCAGCACCCACATAGTGGTTCACAACTGTGTATAACTCTAGTTCCATGTAGTGCAGCACCCTCTTCTGGCATGCAGAACTTCCTGCACACACAACACACATTCATACACTCGGGTGTACACACATACAAATAAACTAAGTATGCAAAAAATAGTTCCCCCACTTAACTTTATTCCTGACATCCTAGAAGTTTAGGATACTGTAGACCATCTGTACTCAGACACTACACTTGAGAGCTTAAATTGTATTATACAAACTATAACTTTGAAAATGTGGGCTCCATATTAGTGCCTCAATTGCCTAAACTTTGGATTTTTTGATTCAGTGAATGAGATTTCACTTTGAGTACATGAAAGATGTCAAAGAACACACCCCTCTGGTGCAATGAAGGATTTGACAGATGAAATTTTCAAGGAAAATGTAAATTCATGTCATCTGGAAAGCATCAGAAGTTTATTTATTTTTTGGTTTTTTGAGACAGGGTTTTTCTGTGTAGCCCTGGCTGTCCTGGAACTCGCTTTGTACACCAGGCTATCCTTGAACTCACACAGATCCCCCTGCCTTGCCTCCTGAATGCTGGGATTAAAGATGTGCACAACCACCGCCCAGCTTACTTTAAAAAGAAAAAAAGATAGATGTACATGTGTTTGTCTGTGTGTGGATATGTGCATGTGAGCACAGGTTCCCATGGGAGCCAGAGGAGGGTATTGGTTTCCCCACAGCTGAAGTCACAGATGGTTGTGAACATGTGATGTGAGTGCTGTGAAAGAAACCCAGAACCTTTGGAAGAACTGTGCACGCTGTTCACCACTGAGCTTTCTCTCTAGCCTAAGAAGGGCTTTTTTAAAAAATCAGTTTCTATTTATTACTTTTTGTGTGTGCATGTGTTCATGTCTGTGCGTGTGTGAATGTCAGAAGAAAAATTGCAGGAGTCAATTTTCTCCTACCATGTGAGCTCCTAGTGTCAAACTTAGATCTTCATACTTCAGGGCAAACCTGATAAGCTGTCTCACTAGCTGAGGTTATTGTCACTTCAATTTCTTCAGAATTTCCTGTTACATTAAATGTTGATATAAGCAATATCTAATGCCCAGCTATAGGAATGACACAGAGAGCCTTTGTGACATGAAGTCTGCTAAGTGAGGCTTAGTAGAATGATTCACTGAACATAGTATGAGGACATTATTGAAGTACCTATTTGTTTACCTCCGCTTTTTAATTCTTTATATCACATACCAATGTGTTATTTCTTTTGCACCATATTCTACATTTATAAATGAGCTCTGAGGGTTAGCAGCTTAAAGGAGAAAATGAAAAGAGGGGGTGCTTTCAAAAAATACAATTTCTATGAGCCAGGAATTTCCAGGAGGTTTATAATGTTCCTGGCTCGGTCTCTGCAAGCTAGCAGAACACTCAATTCCTAGCTAAGAGGACTTCTCCATATGCATGTCCTCAGGACAGGCAGCAGGCTTCTCTCATAGCCGATGATCGAAAAGAAAGCCACAATGTTGTTGGTAACCCAGTCACACACCATCACTTCTGCAATATCCTCATTAGAGCAAAGTCACAGATCTAACCCATACTAAGGGGGAAAAGGAAATGTCACTTGATGAAGGGAAGACTGTAAAATAACTCTTGGGAGCTGATTTTTTATTATTTAATATTTTTTCTTATTTTACATATCAATCCCAGTTCCTTCTTCCTCCCATGCCCCCCAACCAACCCCATCCCATCCCCCATCCACTCCCCGGGAGAGTGAGGCCTTCCATGGGGGATCATCAAAGTCTGTCAAGTTATTTGGGGTAGGGATGGGGGCTTATTTTAAAACAACCATTTAGCCATTCTTTCTTACATTTAAAAATTGGATTCATTTTCAACAATGACTTAATAATATGTGAGGGTGGGAAGCCTTGTGTGTAGTTATCCAAATGTCACCATGTGATGTCATGATAAGCCTAAAAGTAAAAAACCCTGTCCACTTAGCATTTAAAGTTCTTATGACCAAAAGTCCAAAGATTATTTTGTTGGACATCTACTCTCAAGAAAGGACTACATTCACATGGTATTGATTGTTGTTGGTTTTACTACATTGTAGAGTCAGTTGGCTCACTATTAGGGGTTGTGTTAAGTCTGAAGTTAGGTAGGAAAGTACTGCTATATTAATGGTATTACATTTTGTAATACCTGAACCTGACACCAGTTCTATTTACTTGGACTTTCTCAGGTGTTTCCAACAGTATTTTTTACTTTTCAAAGTATACATTTTATACCAATTATTAAATTTGTTCTTAAATTATTTTAGTCTTATTAATGTTATCATGAATGGAACTATCTTATTCAGTGCATTTTGGCTTATCCTTTGAAAGTATAGAGAATAACTGTTGATTTTTGTGTATTGATCATATAACCTACAAACATACTTACTTTGCTTATTATTCTGTAGTGTTCCATATATATATATATATATATATATATATATATGTATGTATTATATAAAATGATGCCACCTATGAAATGTAATAGTGTTATATCTTTTTGTTGTGTAGTTTTCCTTTAGAACATTATTAAACAGAAGTAGAAAAAGGACATCCTTGTCTTGCTCCAGGTCTCGGGACATTTGTATTTGTTCTTTCATCATTACTTTGATTAATAGCTGTGGGTCTCTCATAGATAGCATATATCAAGTTGAGGAGATAATCTTTCTATTCCTATTTCAAGTTTTTTTAAATCTAGGTAGCAGTATTTTTGGAAATATCTTATTAATGAATTGTTCTTTTACTCACCTTATAAATAGTAACTTTTTGGTTTTATTCTGAGTTGTCTAATAGAATATTCCCTTTTCCATCATGGAGGCAGAGGCAGGCAGATCTCTGACTTAAAGGCCAGCCTGGTCTACAGAGTGAATTCTAAGAGGTCAGCCAGGGCTACATAGTGATATCCTGTCTTAAAAAACAAAAACAAAAAACAAAAAAAGAAACCAAACAAATAGGAATGCAAAACTGCAATCTTAACTTTGCCTTCCTATTGACTTATTTAGTCCACTCATATTTTTAGTCTGATTAGTACATAGTTAAAATTATATAAGCCATTTACTTAGTCTCATGTGTCATGAATCTTTTGTTACCCCTCTCTTGCTGCTTTCTTTTGTGTTAAGTGCTTTATGAACTTTCACTGTTTGTAAATTTAATTCTTAACTGGGTGATTACAGTTCACCTTTTATGCTTTAACTTAATCATCAGTTCAGTGTTGTATTAGCAATGTCATTAAAATACAGAAATATTAATCCCTTATATGTCTATATTCCTTTTCTTTTCTTGTTGTTGTTGTTGTCAGTAGCTATGGAACCTGTCCTGGAACTTGCTGTGTAGATCAGGTTGCCATTGAACTCAGAGAGATCCAGCTGCCTCTGCCTACTGAGTGCTGGGATTAAAGTTGTATGCCACCACCTGGCAGGTCTGTATTCATTGCTTCTGCATTGTGATATTATAGCAAACCTGGTGTAAGCCTCACAGTTCATTGCTGTAATTATTACTATACATAGTTTTAAGGATTTTAAAAGAAACAAAAGGGGGAAAGGAAGAGAAATATATTACAGCTTTTTTAAACATTATTTATCATTTATGAATGGATATGAATAGGCAACTAGTCATTCCTTAACTGTGTACAGATTTTTCTCTCACTTGCCTCATATAAGCTGTTATTAACAAATATATTACCTTTCTGCAGGCACAGAATTTGCTAACTTAAATGTTTTGTGACAAAAGGTGTAGACCCTTGATTTATAACGCCTTTTCTAATTATATGCTACTTTCATTTATACTATTTTTTCATGTGGTTTCAAGTTACAATCTCAGAGTCTCTCACTTTCAGACCAAGGGTCTATCCTTACTATTTTTAACATTATATAACTGTTTTCAGGCAAGTTGGCTATCAATGATGTTTGGTTTATTTATTTATGCTCTGTGTGTATTGATGATTTGTCTACATGTCTGTCTGTGTGAGGGTGTCAGGAATCCCCTGGAACTAGGGTTACAGACAGTTGTGAGCTGCCATATAGGTGCTGGGAATTGAACCTGGGTCCTCTGGAAGAGCAATAAATGTTTTTAACCTCTGAGCCATCTCTCCAGCCTGAATGTAGGATTCTTACTTAACAGTTTTCATTTTTCTAAAGCATTTTGACTGTATCATCCCACTGTATCTTAGCCTCCCTTGCTTCTAATGAGAACTCAAAGAGTTTCATCTCAAACTGAATTGGTATAATTAAATCTCTAACTAATTTGAGGTTTAATGTCTTGGTAAATTTGCTTGCTACTAACTTTAAAACTTTTATCACATTCATTTATTTATATGTCTATGTAAAAAATTCCTGGACATGTATCCCAATAATTGAATTTAGGTAATCTAGCTTGCCAGCAGGGGCCTTTACCTTCTGAGCCCTTATAGTAGCCCCTCTATTAACTTTAATTTAATAAGATTTAATATCTGCCTAAATAGGAGTTCACTTATAATTGGTGGATCACTCTTCTGATTTCCAAGCTTACACACATACACATTCTCTTTGTGTGATTCTCCCTGTTTCTCTTTCTCTCCCCCCTATTTTTCCTCTCTTTCCCTCCCTCCCTCTCTTCCTCCATCCTGTGTCCTCTCTTTCCTTCACTCCCTCTCCTCCTCTCTGTGTTTCTCTGCCCCTCCCTCTCCCCCTTCCCTTCTCTCCCTCCATTTCCCTCACTCTCTCTCCCTTTTCCCCTCTCCCTCTTTCTCCTCTCTCCCTCCCTCGGTCTCTCACTCTGCCTCCCCCTTTTCCTCCCTCCCTCCCTCCCTCTCCCTCTGTCTCTGTCTCTCCCTGTTTCTCCCTGTCTCCCCCTCTCTCTCCCTCTGTCTCTGCCTCCATCCCTCTCACTGCCCTTGCATTTATCCACTGACTATTATGGAGGTTAGTTACAGGAATATGGATGAGGGGTGACTTAGAGAATCAGAAATGACTGAAAGACAGCTGCATCAGCAAAGTCCACCCCACGTGACAGCTCACACAGCTGGAAATCTAGAGCACAGTGCACTGCCTGCAGGAGAGTGTCCTTTCCAGGTGCCTCAGACAGTTCTGCTTCTTCCAGGCAGCTGGTCTGCCATGGGGGAAGTCCTTCTGTATATATGTTTCTCTTACTGGTTGATGAATAAAATACTCTTTGGTCAATAGAGGCATAAAGATAGGTGGGATTAGGAGACAAGGAGAATTCTGGGAAAGGTGCGAAAAGAGACACCATGGGAACATGGGGGGGAGGGGAATAGTACACTCAACATGTTCTCTAGTAAAATAAGGCCATGTAGAAATACATAGATTATTAGTTATGGGTTAATAATTAAGATCAAGGTAGCCAATAAGGAACCCTAGCCATTGGCCAACAGTTTTATAATTAATATAGCATCTTGTGTACTTGTTTGGGGCCAAAGGACAGTGGGATATGGCAGGAAAAGAAAGAAACTCCAGCAACAGGTTTGCTCTCAGGGTCTTTGTGGCTTGTTTTATCTGAAAATCTTCTTTATAGCTTGGCTTGTTTATTCCGGGTTACTCCGGGATAGAAGGGGCAGAGTGAATCTGGTCAGTTTCAGTGACTTCCTGGAGCTACTTTGAGTTGTTTACCTTCTGTCTTAAAGGCTTCTCTGAAGGATGGAGTATTCAATTTTAGAGGAAAGTGCTGCACAACAGCTACACATTCGAGTTACAGTTATTACAGTATATCATTTAAAATGCCATTTCCTTAACAGTATAAGATGTCCATGTGAATAGAAAATTAGACACATACTTCAACGTGCAATGTAGCTCAGGGTGACCTGTGACTCACTACATAGCTTCTAACAAATGGCAGTCTTCCTGCCTCAGACTCCCAGGTGCTGCAATTACAGTCATGATCCACCACACCTGGTTGGTCATTTTTACTGCATACTTTTAAAACTATCTCTTCAGTTCACCTGTCCATTTACTGATTGCTTATTACTGATCATTTATTCTTTACTGTTTCTTTCCTTCCCCCACCCGTTTTTTTGGTTCTTTATATATAAACTGTATAGTAACCCCCTCACATTAATGCAAAGCTTTATTTTTACAAATTCTTTAAGCTACTTCATTATTCTGTTAATTGTTTCCAATACTATTTGTTAAGATTTTTTTCCTTAATAGGATCCCACTGGCCAATTATTAGTATTATTTTCCAAGATATTGGCATTATGTTCAGAAAGGTTTTACTGATATCCATATATCAGGGCATACTTACCATGTTTCCTTCTAGTAGTTTAAATGTATCAGATCTAACATAAAGTCTTTGATCCTCTCTCTCTCTCTCTCTCTCTCTCTCTCTCTCTCTCTCTCTCTCTGTCTCTTTCGTTCAAGACAGGGTTTCTTTGTGTACCCATGGCTGTCCTGGAACACTGGGATTAAATGAATGTGACACCACTGCCTGACTTCTTTAGTCCACTAAAATTAATTTTCAGTAGCATGAGAGGTGGGTAGGGATAAAGTCTTAATCATTTACATGTGAAAACTGGGTGATGGTGGCACAGGCTTTTAATCTCAGCACTCAGAAGGCAGAGGCAGGTGGAACTCTCTGAGTTTGAGGTCAGCTTCATCTCCAAAGCAAATTATAGGACAGCTAGTCCTGTTACATAGAGAAACCCTGTCTTGAAAAACAAAACAAAACCAAAAAAGTAGCATTTGCATGTGGATATTCTGTCTTCCAGGTATCATTTATTGAAGAGATGATTTTTTTTTTCCTCCAAGTTATAGTTTTGGCCACTTTGTTTCTGTGATTCTGTAGTATAATTTGAAGTCAGGTATTATGATACCTCCAACATTCTTTTTACTCAGGATTGCTTTCACTATTTTTATCTTTTGTGCTTGTATATGAAACTTTAGGGTTGATTTGTAGTTCTGTCAAGAACATAATTTGAATTTTGAAGATTACATTTAACCAGCGACCACTTTGGGTAATAGTACCATTTTTCCAATTTTAATTCTGCTAATTTATGAACATGGAAATTGCTCAGTCTTCTAGCATATTCCTCAATTTCTTTTGTACATGGTTTGTACTTTTCATTATAGAGGAATTTTACATTCTTGGTTTGGTTTATTCCTAGGTACTTAAAATATTTTTTTAAAAATTATGTGTGCATTGGTAGACATGAATACAGTGCTTGCAGAGGCCACAAAAAGTTATCAGGTGCCCCTGACCTGGAGTTACAAGCAGCTGTATGCTTCTTGATATTAAGTGCATGGAACTGCTGCTTAAGCCATTTCTCCAGCCCCTATTCCTAGTATTCTATTTATTTATTTATTTATTTATTTATTTATTTTGAGAAAGGGCTTCTCTGTGTAGCTCTAGATATCTTGGAACTCGCTCTTATAGACCAGGCTGGCAGAGATCCGCCTGCCTCTGCCTCCCAAGTGTTGGGATTAAAGTGCACCAACACTGCCCGGATCCTATGATGGTATCATAGATGGCATTGCTGGGTTTCCTTGCCAAGTTCAATACTGTTTTATAAAAAAAACAAAAAAAGCTACTGAGTCTGTTGACATATATAAACTACGTTTTGCTGCTGCCAATTAAGTTCAATAAAATGGAAATGTTTCTATGAAGGTGTTAAGTGAGTTTATTCCAGTAAGCTATTTGCTAGCACCTATATTTACACTGCTCTTCTTTGCCACATATATTTATACCACTCTTCTTGGCACGAATGTTTATACCACTGTCCTCTGACATGTACTTTATTCCCCTCTTCTTTTACAGCACTCCTCTTTGACATGTATGTTTAGACTACTTTTTGTAAGCACTCAATAGCAGTAATTCCAAGTTTTTACTATACCAACATTTTATAAAGATTTTTTCCCTATTTTATCTCTAGCAAAAATAAATGAGTTATCAAAATCAGTACATAACTACTACATTGCTTTTAGCACACAATTCATTCTCCTGGAAGCACGAAAGGATGGCCTTCTCAATTGTTGTTTTGTTCTTTGAAAAGTCCCAGATGAAGGAACAGTAATTGTGGAGGAAATGGGGATTAAGAAGCCTGTGTATCCATGCCATCTGTCTATATTCTAGAAACACCTTTGATGAACCACATTGTCATGTTTGTCCCTTTTTGCTTCTATGACCAGGTTATCAGTTACCAAAGCTTGACATGAACTTCCCATTGGATCATAGAGAAGAGCCATGGGTAAAAGAGTTAGAGGATCCCAAAGAAATGAAGCAGTTGCTTGATTCCAAGATTGGTAAGTAATGGTTTCTTTATTGTCTCAGGATGAAGGGGACGAATCAGCAGTCATGAGGGCAATGAGCATGGAAGTGTGTCTAGACATTCCCACATTCACCATTTACTTTCCTCCACTTTTTCCTTTTTCCCAACACAATGCAATCTTCAGTTTCTATTTCTCCTCAGGCTTTGAGATGGGAGTAAAAAATGAAGAAGAGTCTTCAAAACAGAAGAAACTGGAAAATATGTACCCATTTGTTGTAACTTTAGAAGGGAATGCTCTTCATGGTCCTATTCTGCAGAAAGACTATGTGCAATTAGAAAATCAATGGGAGCCACCCCCAGAGGATTTACAGACAGATTTAACAAAACTTGTAGAGCCTCAGAACTCCACTCTAGGTGAAACACCTGAAAGCTCCAACTTGGAAGAACCTCTCAACCCGAAGCCTCCAAAGAAAAAGAGTCCTGGAGAGAAACCTCATCGATGTCCTCAGTGTGGAAAATGTTTCGCTCGGAAGTCACAGCTTACCGGGCACCAGAGAATTCATTCAGGAGAGGAACCTCACAAATGCCCTGAGTGTGGAAAACGGTTCCTGCGGAGCTCTGACCTTTATAGACATCAACGACTTCACACAGGAGAGAGACCCTATGAATGTACTGTATGTAAAAAGCGATTCACTCGGCGCTCACACCTTATTGGGCACCAGAGAACCCACTCTGAAGAAGAAACATATAAATGTCTGGAGTGCGGAAAGAGCTTTTGTCATGGATCAAGTCTCAAAAGACATCTGAAAACTCATACAGGTGAAAAACCTCATAGATGTCATAATTGTGGGAAAAGTTTTAGTCGCCTGACAGCACTTACTTTGCACCAGAGAACACACACAGAGGAGAGACCTTTTAAATGCAGTTATTGTGGGAAAAGCTTTAGACAGAGACCAAGCCTTGTAATTCATTTAAGAATCCACACAGGGGAAAAGCCATACAAGTGTAGTCATTGTTCTAAAAGCTTCAGGCAGCGAGCAGGCCTGATCATGCATCAGGTCACACACTTTAGAGGACTTCTTTAAGAACTGTCAAGGGAAGCAGGTCCTATGATAGTTCACATTGGACCTGCAGTAGCTGTTGATCTTAGAAACCTTTGTTCTGAACTTAGAGCAAAGTACAGCTTTGAGGGGTGCTATTAAAAAAAAAATCTTTCAAGGTATAGGAATTCAAGAGTGTGTATCTAGTCTTACAGTTTTTTTTTTTTTTCTGAATTTAATACACTCTGTCTTTTTCTGTTGTTTAATTGCAATGGAAATATTTGGTTCCAAGGCAACCGTCTGATAAATATAGGCACAAAGCATATAAATGGTGGCAGTTGTTTATAGGTAGGACCAATACAATGGATGAATAATAGCGTCTGCTCTAGCACTACCACACTTGTTCTCCTGTATAATTTTTAAAGACAACCTTTTGAAAGCAGCCATTTAGATAGTCATACCTCGTGTGGCATGAAATGAGGCAGCAAATTTTGTCAAACAATACAAAATGTTTCAGGAGGATTAGAAGGAAGAGGGTGTTATTGGCCTAAGGAACAGACTTGTTTCCATTTACAGTTTTGTGCTTAGAAATGTGATTTTAAGTTTGGACTTTGTGGCATTCCCTGCTCTGCTTAGTTGGCCATCTGTGGTGATGGTGATTAAAGTGGTGTACTAGGCTTGTAACTGTTTGCTAGGTCTAGCAGAAATTACTTGCAGTTGAAGTTGTACAAGTAGAATCTATCTTTATTTAGATGGACTGAAGAACAAGTATCCGTGGATTTTCATTCTGTTTTGGTACTCTCTCATGTTTATTTCAGTGCTTTTGAAATTGTATCCATTTTCTAACTCAGTGTCTCCCTAAGTATGTGTTATAGAATACTTTGTTCTGCAAGATGTTCTGCAAATAGTTTTGGGAATTGCTTCTAGCTGTTTGTCCTTCCTAGATTTGTTATGCCCGTCAGCAGATGAGACTCTTGGAAAGGCCCTAGTTTAGGAAAGGAGGCTAGGGCACCTCTTGTAGCTAAGTGCTTTCCAAACTTATTTGACCCCAGAATCTTTCATATACACATAGTAATAACTGGCAGTAATATTCTGCAAGTATCCCTTAGAACACACTGCCTTGAACCAGTGTCTGTAGCTATCAGGGTAGTCCTATAGTTCTAAACTTAGTTATTTCCAGTTTCAAGGATTTTATGAAAAATTATTTGAAAATATACATCTTATTTTTTGTATTATACACACACCATTTCAAGGACATTTAAGATCACTAATTCACATAATTTGTGGGTTACTTGGTGGTTTGCAGACTCTGAATTTTAATTATACTTACACACACACACACACACACAGGCACACCATTTTAAGAGGTGAAAGTCACTAATTCACATGTTATGAATTTCTTAGTGATTGTTAACCTTTTTTAAGTTTACTTATAATCACACACACAAACACATGCATACACATACAGAGTTGTTACTTATATAAATGTTCTCATGTAGTCATAGTAACAACTCAAATCTCATAGTAAGGAAGAAAGGCATTATCAATTAAAGCTGTCGATATGTGAAAATACTCGTTGAGCTTAGTCCTTGTTATTAGATACAAGAAGTGGGACATTCAAATATATTCCCTGTATGAAGATACACATTCATCTTTAAGTATAACTAAGGAAAATATGTCTCTTCATTGCATTCGAGTTCTTTGAAGTGATGTATAAGTATTTGGCGGGTATGTATCATGTGCCTAACTTGTCCTGTACTAGTCTTAATGGAAGCTAGTAACAAAACATAATTCATGTTTATAATATCTCTAGTTAAACAAGAGTTGGGAAACAAATGGAAAACAATACAAGAGAGGTTGTAATTAAGTGCCAAATCATATGAAGTGCCAGAGCCAGGATGTGTCTTTAATTCTTGGCATCCAGGTCCCTGTATGATGCTGCTAATAATTCTGGGGTTAAGATTAGTCCCCAGTAACATAGGAGGAGTCTGAATGTAGAGGTTAAAATTACAGAATGTAATGGCTTCTCTTTCTCTCTTGTGGAATCGCATTCAAACCAGAACAGTGCCTTAGAATGGATGTGCCCAACTGCTCTGTATTTATACACTATTTTAATATTAATAAAGTAGAAATGTATATATGCTCTTTTTGATTCTTTTGAATTAAATAATCATTTGAACATCTTAGATCTACTTCCTAAGTAGGGGCAACAAGCACCCCAATAGATATCTCTATGCCCATCCCAAGTTGGAATCACTTTTCTGACTACAACCCTAGTGCTGTGGTTGGCTAGCCAGATTAGTGACAATCATAAGATGAACTGTATCCATTCCCTCATCTATATCGTGAGTAGATTTATGCAGGATGGAAAACATCTGTATTCTCCCCTTTGCTATTACTGTGACCTGTATAGAATAATAACCATTAATAAACATCCATAACATTAAATGAAGAAACATGTGAAGTAGTTCTTGGAAACAGGTTACATTGTTAATATATTGCATGCATGTGTCTATTTAGGGCATATACAGGACCTACCTCCTATCATAAAGGGTAATAAACGGGACTCACCTCATAAGTACTAAGAAGACTAAATGAAATATATTTTGTTCAGGTTCTATACAGTATCAGCATTAATAAATATCAGACATATTGTACTTTATTTCTTTTTAATGTAATAATAAAAACATTTAAGATGATGGATTTTTCTCTTAAGTATGGCTTTAGTCACATTCTATAATTTTTAGACATAATTTTCTTGCTTATAAAATTGTTTGTGATAGTTCTCATTGCAATTCCCCCTTTTTAGCCCAAGAGCTAGCTGTACAGTGATGCCATTTTCATTTTCATTTTTTGTTTTGCTGTATTGCAATTGAAAAATTGGTTTCATTCCATTGCAGCTTTTAAACCTCATTTCTAAAAGACTTGTATTTATAAAATTTGTTAGGCATCCTAAAAACTATAGAAGTTAAAGGTTTCATTTGTGGACACAATATTTAGAGTCCTGGCCTCTCTACTGTTTTAATATCTTTGTCATCATTCTTGTGAAGGAACAGGGACATAGAGTTTGGGTTGCTCCTAACTCTGTCTCCATGCACACCACTTTCCCTTGGTTAAGGGGGATTTTTTTTAATGTCCTGTGAACATGAATGTATGTATGTATATATGTATACATACATATATGTTACAATTTGAATAGTCTGAGTAAACAGAGATCAGATGAACTCAGAGTAGCATGGCCTCTCCAAGGAGGGCTCACAACATTTACCCCCTAGATTCCATCCTCGCCTCTCCTGTGAGCAGACAGAGCCCACAGGAGTCCCTTTAAGGTCTTCCACAACCCTAGCCTCCTAATCAGCACGGCTTGTTCCATTGCTTGCCAAGATTGTTCACCCAAGGACTGCAAATATGGAAATCTGCTGGCTCACCACAAGGAGGTGCAAGGAAGGCATTACACACTGCCCCCGCTTGCACCTGCAGTCCCCACAGCCGTGCTGGGCTCTTCCAGAAATGGCACAGATTGCACCCCTTTATCCTCTGTCAGTGCTTGTCTCCTGGCTTTCCAGCCCAGACCTGCCCCTTCTTCTACAGTCATCTGTAGCACATGTGTAACGTGATGGAAAAATAATTCACCTCAGTCTTTCAACCTTGATAATCGGTTTTCTCAGTCCCCCAATGCAGGCACTTAACCACTGCAATTTCCGCAAGGGACTAGATTCCTTTCTCCACTCAGCAAAATAGGTTACCTTTTATCAAGTCCTTCCCAGCTTACATTGTTAGGTGGGGCTTCTCAAGGATGTAGACAAAAGTAAATTCGCAGTTCCTAACTATACTAAGACATTAAAACATTACAATATTTCAAAATACTTGTATGTAATACATTTCTTTTTAACTTTAATTTAAATTAAAGCAATCTTATTTTACATACCATTCCAGTTCCCTCTCCCTCCCATTGTCCCATGTCCCCCATATCCCCATCCCACCCCCATACACTCCTCAGGGAGGGTGAGGCCGCCTACGGGGGAATCATCAAAGTCTGTCACATCATTTGAATACATTTCTTTAAAGAATATTTATTTTATGTGTGTGCCTAAGTGTATATGTATACCATGTTTGTTTGCATGAAATCATAGATATCCAAAGAGGCAGTGGATCTCCTGGAACTGGTATTACAGGCAATTGTGAACTCCTGTATGGATGCTAGAGATCAAACCTGGGTCCTTGGAAGAGAAGCAGCTACTCAACCCTGAGCTACATGCACTTCTTTATGTCCCTAGCATAGTAATAACAATGTATGAAGTACTGGAGAGTTCTTCGAAATTTCAAGTTCTTCTGTTCTAATCAAAACATACCTGTTGGCCCAGAAGAAAGCTATTTACCCTTGTTTTTAAAACACAGTCTATAACCAGACAGTGGTGACATACATCTTTAATCCCCGTATGTGGGAGGCAGAGGCAGGTGAATCTCTGTGAGTTGGAAGCCAGCCTAGTCTACCGAGTTCCCTCCCTATGTAAGTGTAAAAGTAGCAGAAATCTAGGCCCTTCATCTTGATTTGCACTCTGTAGAGACAACTTATCCTGAGAAAGTTGGAATCCCTAGCCTTAAGATGCTGTTTACATAGTGATACACACACACACACACACACACACACACACACACACACACACACAAGCTTGCACGCACGCATGTAAGCACACACGCGCTCACAGTGGGGGGGGACGGGGAGAAAAGGAAATCTGTACTTCTTATTCCAATTCCTCCACTTTTCAAACAAAGAAATGCTCTGATCAGTACTGAGATGTCCAATGTTTGCCAAACAAATGACCTTGGCAAAAGCTCCAAGGCTCGGTTTCTTAACCTGTTGTGACAGTTAGAAAACATTTTTGCAAACACATACGGTTTATGTCCCTTGCCTTTGATTTTGGGCACGTTTGAGATCGCTATAAAAGGAATGTGGCTGATGTGACACCGTATTCTGAGATGAGGCCATGAGACATTACAGTTTTACCCACTTGTTCACTAGAAACACTTGGATCCCAAGCTACCATTATGAAGGGGACACATACAATCTCTCGGAGCTATAAAGTAATAAAAATTTATTTATTATAATCCTGAAGTTAGGATACAAATTAGACTGCTGTTTTAAATTAAGACATTAATTGTAATCACCAGGGTAGGCACTGAGAAACTGGCCTAAAACTACAGTTTTTAAAAACCTTTATCTCATCAAAATACAAAGAATGAGTGACAGTCTTGAGTCCAAGCCCAGTTACTACATTGCCAATGCAACTGATAAACCTAAGGCTCAGGGAACATCACAGAAGAGGGGGTGAAAAGAATTTTAAAAGTCACAGAGGACCAGGGTACCTGCTGCTAGCAGCTTCCAGACATGACAGAGAAGCTGAACCAATACGGGATCTCAACAAAGACCTGCATAATGACAACACCAGTTGCATGCCAACACAGATGGCAGGAATTTCACAAGGTCTCACTCCTAGATGAAGAGCTGCCGGCAATCAAGGGCCGTTGAAAGAAACGAACATTTTTCTCCAGGGACAAGCTCTCTTAAATCAATCCCAAGATGGTCAACCCCAAACACATGTACATACATGCAACACTAAATGAACTCAATAGGTAATGGTGTGTGTGTGTGTGTGTGTGTGTGTGTGTGTACTACATAGTGAGACCCTTTTAAAAAAACAAAAGAAAATACCACAGGAGCAGGAAAATAGCTCATTTAGTAAAGTGTTTGCTGCTCAGGCATGAGACAATGGATTGAATCCCTAGAACCATTGTAAAAAGCCTGACTCAGGCGCATGCTGATGGTGTCAGCACTGGGAAGGCAGACAGGATAATCTCTGGGGCTCACTAGCAAGGCAGCCTATCCTATTCAGTGAGCTTTCATAAATGAGTGACCCAGTTTCCAAACATAAGGTATGGGCTGAGGAGGTGGCTGAGTGAGTAAAGCATTCTGTACAAGCATGAAGACATGAGCTCTGATCTCCAACACCCATGTAAACAGCAGGGGACAGTGGGTGGAGACAAGTGGATCCTAGTAGCTGATTAGAAAATAGTGAGCTGTGGGACCTTTTCTAAAAAAAAAAAAATACTAAAGGGAAGGCTATAGAGGAAGATACCCCGTGTCAATCTATAGCCTCCACATACACACATACAGGCAAGCAAACACACACACACACACACACACACACACACACACACACACGTACACGTACACTCAAAATAAAGTGAAATTGTGTGCCAGAAAAACATCTACTTGAAATAAAAGGCAATAAAACATTGAGGATGTAAGACACAGAAGATATCAAACACAGAAAAGAGCAAAATGGACACTGTACATCCTGTGTTATTAGTAGTCACATTAATTAAAAAGTTTTAAGTTTATGTTAATGACTTTTGCCTGCGTGTATATTCTGAGAAGCAAGTGCATGCCTGTTGCCTGAGAAGGCCATACGACCCGTGGATACTGGAACTCAAACCTGGGTCTTCTTGAAGAGCTTTTTTGTTTTGTTTTTAATCAAATGCTTCATAGTCATAAAAACATTTGGAATCAAGAAACTGACCTGAGCCTGTGTATGTGTGCATACAGCAGGTGTATATATGCATATAAATTAGAAAAATGTAAAGAAGGTCACTGTCTAGGATACATGTATCATGTATCATGAAATGAGACTAAACTTTCCCAAAGTTTCTCCCACCACTGTAAAAAAAATATATTTGTGAGTTACAGTTTTAGTATTTTTGTTCTGAATACTATAGTCAAACTGATATGAAAACTGTGTCATATAAGCAGTTTTGTTTAAACACTTAAAATATCTTAGCCAATGCATTTCTGGAATAGTAATATAAAATTATAAAATTTTTTAGCATGGATTAATGGCACATATAGGTATTACAATGCCTCTCTTTTCTCTCAACAGCCCTTGTGTAAGATCTCATTTTATACATATCTTGAAATCCCTGAAGATATTGATCTCTACAGTTTCCTATCAAATGTTTTAAATCTAATTTATTACACATATACTTTTAATTTATACAAGCTTGGAAAGTTTTGTCCTCAGTGACCTACTTATGATGTAATAATCTACACAATGTTTAGAAAACAAATACAAGATTCTCTTTCTGTAAAAGTGTGTGTAAAGATTGATGTTATCCCATGACACACAATTTTTACTTAACAAAGACAGCTAGCAGCTAAAACTTAAACACTACTTGCAAAGTATGCTGGAAAAGGGGAAAGGCCCCAGTGAAGCTACGCATTGGCTGTCTTGAGGAGCTTTTAACCACTGAGCCTTTTCCCAAACCCTAGTTGCATGAATTGATTTTTTTTCCTTTTTCCTTTTTCTTTCTTTCTTTCTCTTTTTCTTTCTTTCTTTATTCATTTATTTTTGTTTTTTTTGAGACAGTGTTTTTCTGTATTGTTTTGGAGCCTGTCCTGGAACAGGTTCTGTAGACCAGGCTGGCCTCGAACTCACAGAGATCCACCTGCCTCTGCCTCCCAAATGCTGGGATTAAAGGCATTTGCCACTAACGCCCAGTGATTTTTTTTTCTTTTTGGGTGTTTTACCTGCATACATGTCTGTACACCACATGTGTGCAGTGCCCACAGAGTCCAGAAAAGAGCATCAGATCTCTTAGGACTGGAGTTGTGAGTGACCAAGTGATTGCTGGGAATCAAACCTGCGTCCTTTAGAAGACTAAGCAGTGCTCTTAACTGCTGAGCCATCTCTCTAGGTCCCCTTAGTGGATTTTAAAAAAATGATCAAACTGAATAATGTCAACAAAAGACAGACCTGAGATTTAAATAGAAAATAATTTAGAAAGTGTTTGTGTGTGTGTAAAATCTTAGTCTATATAATGTTACTTGTATGTTACTTTTCCAAAAATCATATATATCCAATATTCAATTATATAGTAATATAATATACATATACTTTCCAATATCATATAATTACTAAATTGATCTAACATTTTATAAAGTATTTACTCATTGTTGCTCAAAATTCTCCAAGTTACAAGGAAAATAACAGTGATAAAATAATCTAGTCAATTAACTCAAGAAATAATTAAGCAACAAGAACAATAAACACAAGAGGGATTGATGTCTAAAATCGCTACCGTATTCTTTTAATGTCCATTTTTTTCATCAAAACCTGACAAGCTAAAAATGACAAAGTAAAAGCCACATATAATTCTCTCCTCAAAAATATCAGTAAAACTATTGGCAAATCATTTCAACCAGCATTTTTAGGGCAATAAAAATAAGTCAAATGCTTCTGTTTGTCAGGAAATGGTTGAGAGAAGCTGAGAAAACAGGCAGTGTTTGTGGCGTTTCTACTTGTCTTCCTTCCGGTTCCCAGTCTTTACTTCTGACATAGTTGGAGGAACTAACAGCCCATATTCAAGGTGAAAACATTAGCCTGACTGTCACCAGAACTGTCAAATGCAGAAGGAACTTACATAAAGCTTAATTCTCTCAGGTAATTATCATTTGATCTGTTCAGTAAGTCCATGGGAGACCCCGAGTATAAGGAGGGTTATATTGAACCAAACTTTGCAGTCTCTCAGTAGAAAACTTTATCTCAATAGGATTATAGAAAGGAGGTTTTATAATAAAGGTGCTGATCTAGAAAGATAAAGATATTTATTATTTATATATCAGTTAACTAATATCATACTCTAAGAGCTGATTGATAACACTCAAAAGAAACTACTTTGAAGAACTTAATAAATACCTTTGTTAGCGATCTAACCCGCAGATATTTAGGCAAGTTCTTGCTATGTGCTCCAGGATGGACTTGAACTCACTATGTAGGTCACGTTGAGCTTCATCCTGCCTCAGCCTCCCAAGTTCCAGGATAGTAAGCATATACTACCATGCTTATTTTTTCTATTTACCTCCTTTAAAAATTAAGGCTTGTTTGAAGTTTTTTTTTTTTTTTTTTAACTACAATCATGACACAAATTCATGTATCTTCTGGTGTTTTCTATTTTCATGCTTAGGCGCTATGTAGACTGAAAAGTCTAGAACTATGACTGAAAATAATTGAAGTAAAGTTGTAGTTCATATGCAATACTACTTGAAAGAATTCTTTCACTAGGGACTGGAGAGCTGGCTTAGCAGTTAAGAACAACTGATGTACAATCATGAAGACATCAATAATGAAAAATGGAGTTCAGCTCCCACGACTACATAATATTCCAGGTATGTAGCAAATACCTATAAGTAACTCTAGTGCTGAGATAGGCAACTTCTTCTGGCCTCTGCATGTGCAAGCATATGCATCTGCATGTGCGCGCGCACACACACACACACACACACACACACACACACACACACATACATACAGGCCCCTGCAAGCATGCACATACATAGACACGTTTTTGTTCAGCCTGGCAGTGGTGCTGGCAGTGGTAGCTCACGCCTTTAATCCCAGCACTCAGGAGGCAGAGGCAGATGGATCTCTGTGAGTTTGAGGCCAGCCTGGTCTACAGGGCGAGTTCCAGGACAGGCTCCAAAGCTAAAGAGAGACCTGCTTCAGAAACAACAACAACAAAAAAGAACCATTGTTTATTTCAAATATAATTACAATAGTAACAAAAATGTAAGGACAGCCCAGGCTACATAGTGAGCTCCAGACAAATATGGCTACAGATTGAGACTGAATCAAAAAGTTAGATATATGAAAGTTTATAATAATACTGTTTTGGTTTTTCCAGACAGGGTTTCTCTGTGTAACCCTAGCTATCTTTGAACTCTCTTTGTGTTCCAGGCTGGCTTCACACTCAGAGAGCTACCTGTCTCTGCCTCCCAAGTGCTGGGATTAAAGATGTGCACCAGCATGCCTGACATTATAATAATATTTTTATTTTTAGGTTTTTCGAGACATGTTTTTCTGTGTAGCTTTGGAGCCTGTCCTGGCACTCTCTGTGTAGACCAGGCTGGTCTTGAATTCACAGAGATCCACCTGCCTCTGCCTCTGAGGTTTGAAATTAAAAGTGTGTACCACCACTGACTGACTTTTTAAAATATATATAGATATAGTAATACTTTTTAAATATATTCAACATCAGTGGCTTAGAAAATGCATTTGCTGATACCCACACTTTAGGGTATCCAACTCCCTTCATTCAGCTCTGCAGGGGTCTTAGCCCAGCCATGGCAAGCTGAGCTAGGTCCAAGGAAAGATAGGCTTGCTGCCGGCTGGACATTCCTTAGCCTCCAAGATTCTTGGAGGCAGACTCAGCAGGGAGTCTAGTCAAGTAGGAGCTTGTTTATTGTCCCATAGCAAACATCTTTTAAAGGAAAAAAACGCGGGGGGGGGGGCGGAAAACAGCCAGTGAATGGTTTTAAAGGTCAGTCTATTATCACATGCCTAGTGATCATGCGCTGTTCATTCAGTGACCTAATCTGGTTCAATCTAGGCAATCATCTTTTATTTTGTAAGTAACTCAGGACTCACCCTCTTGACTTCCCCTCAGTGCCATCTTTGACTAGCTCGTGTGCCCGACACAGCCCAGCACTGAATTCTATTCACTGCAATGAGACAGGGTACGGATATAAAGATTGGAAAGGACAAAAAATAAATAAATAACTGCACTAATTTGTACCAAGTTTCACAGTCTTGACAAAAAGATCCCTAGAAACAAAGAGTTTAACTTCTTCACTGGACACAAGATGAATGCATAGAAATGTGTATTTACAGGGTAGGAGGATGGCTCACAAAGTAAAGCACAAAGGTTAAATCCCTAGAACACAGGTAAAAAGCCAGGCTTGACTGGTCTGAGACTTGTTAGGTAGACCAGGCTGGCCTCGAACTTGCAGAGGTCTGCCTGCCTCTGCCTTCACGGTGCTTGGGATCAAAGATATGTGCGATCATACCTGGTGGCAGCACATGTTTTGAATCCCAGACCTTGGGAAGGCAGAGACAAGCAAATCCCTGGAGCTCAAGGGCCCTTCTGGTCTACTTGGAGAGCTCTTTAGCCATTAGGAGACAGTCCAAAAACTAAAGTGAAGTGTTCCACGTGTGTCCTTCATACACAAAAGTGCATGAACACCTATACTTGTGTGTGTATCCACACAGGAATACAGACACATGCATGCACATATACATACACACAAAGATCCATTTCTATATAGAAATAATGAACAGTATATGGAAGCTGAAGCTGAGACCAAAAGTCCAAAGTCATTTCTAATGCTTTCAAAGAAAAGTAGTATTTTAGAGTACCTATAACAAATATTTAAAGGAGCTACATGCCAAACATTTCAATAAAAGAAAAAAAAAACGCAGACAGATTATGTTCACGACTTGAAACTATCAGCATAGAAATGGTACCAGTTCCCCCAAATAGGTATATTTAACACAATTTTGAGCAATGACTTTTGTACTCACAATTTCATTCTAAAATTATATGGATATGCACAGCCTCTAGAATTACTAGGGATGTACTGTAAAATAAAAATTGAACATAGAGGAATCGCTATACTCCATATTAATACATACAGATGATCTTTGATTTACACTGAGGTTATAACTGGATAAATCAATTTTAAATTGAAAATATTCTAAGATGAACTGCACCTAACCCACTGAACACAGTAGCTGAGCAACACGCTGAAACGTGGAATCTTGTCTGTTTTCCCCGCACTATTGCAGAGGTGACTGAACACTGCCTGGCATTGCCAGAGATGATCTGGCTTTGGGTTGGATTTGGTTGAACCTATTGATATAAAGATTAGATGTTAACATGAAAGGGCAAGCAGCAGATACAAGAGAAAAGGAAAAATGTATGCACCACTGATTAGATGGCTCTCCGTTGGACAGTTAAGTGCACTATGCGAATAATGAAAGCTGCAATGAGTACTTTGGCCTGGGAGATGATGGAAGAAGGGTATTGGCGTGCATAGGAGAGAACTTCTGGATATGGTTTCATATAGAATTAGCAAAAGTGGTCCAGAAGGGCTAGTACTCAATCCACTCCATTCTAGAGTATTCCCCAAGAAAGAATCCTAGGAGCACACCAATCATGCCACTCAGTATTTGTGCACTCTAGTAAGAATAGCAAGCTGAACAGGTGGGACAGGCACTTGGGAGGTGCGAAACTTCATGGAGAGAGGGTTCCCATCCGTGGGGTTGTGGCACTGAGGCTAAACAAGCCTGGTCCAGGCACTGAGGCCACTCTGCAGAAGCAGGAGTCTGGATGAAACAAGGATACCTGCTGAACTAGGGGGAGGTCTTCTGCCCAGAGCCTGCAGCAAGTAGGGCGGAGCTGAGCAGCCTCAGGTCTGCCAAGGCAGAGAGCAACCGAGGCGGCCTGGTGGGTGGAGCACGGGAGTCTGCCCGGACCCAAGAGCCCGAGGGCGGGGCTGCGGACAGCGTGGGGAAGCGTGGCTCCGTGCAGCACGGCGCAGCGCACTGAGCGGGCTTTGCAGCGGGCGAACCAGGCAGATGGCGGTGACAATGGCCCTGTCAGCTGCAGCGGCGGCAGCAGCCCTATCCGGCCTGGCAATGCGACTTTCGCGTTGGGCTGCGACGCGCGGCTCCTATGGCGCCTTCTGCAAGGGGCTCACGCGCACGCTGCTCACCTTCTTCGACCTGGCCTGGCGGCTGCGGGTGAACTTCCCCTACTTCTACATGGTGGCCTCGGTGATGCTCAACGTCCGCCTGCAGGTGCGGATCGAGTGAGCCTTCGCCCGCCACCGCCGCGGGCCCTCGGCACCGTCCGCGCCACCCGTGTCACCCGCGCCAGGGCCGCATGAAGGACCGTGGGTGGCCGCGCGGTGCCCCGAGACCGCGGCGGGGGGCGCAGGCGGGACGGCCCGGGCCCCTCCGTTTTAGGCCTCCTCTGGGGGCACAAGGTACCGCATCCCATACCGCAAAAAACCTTCACAGCCCCGTCCTTTTCCACCGCTGCATCCAGAGAATCACCCGAGCCTGGCAAACCTGTTGCCTCCCCTTGGCAGAAAGGGGGGAAGCCCGAAAGAGGGGATGCTACCGCAGGATTCACCAGGCCCTGTGCAGGAAGGTAGGCGCAGACAGGTTGGAAAGGAGGGTGGTGGGCTGGACTCGTTTGTGGGAATAGGGAATACACCATGACACACACACCTGCTGCTTAGCCACGCTGGGAAACTGCAAAGGTAGGCGAGGCCCTCCCATGTTCCCTGGTGGTGGTTAGATGATAGGGCATTGGTCGGCCATGGTGACATGGAGGGTCACTTCACCGCCAACACACACACATACAGAGCCCCTCCTACCCACCCTCCAGACCTCAAGTCCCTATTTGTTTTGTAGAGCTTCCTGAGATGTCACCTGAACCCTGACTGGGAGAAATGGGCAGTGAGCCAGCAGGGAGGTCCTACAAGAGTAAGGATTTGTCCCGTGTCTGGTGGTCAGAAAAAAAAATGAGTTCTTTTCTGACCCGGACGGCAAGTCTGCCCCTTCTTTGCTTGGAGGCCCAAAGGTAGTCTCTGCAGGTCTGCGCGCCCTTCTGCAGACAGCCTCGTGCACTGTGGGGAGGGGGCAGGGGACTGTCCTCTCTGCCTGCTCCTCCTGCTCTCCCTCTTGCTCCCATAACCGGGTCTGGGGCATTCCTGAGGCTCTGCATCTGCAGACCTGAAAGAACTGAAACGGTTGGTTACAGTCCTCTCTTTCCCCCACAGCCTGCGTCCTCCATCCTCCCTGTCTGCCCAGGCTCCTGGCAGCACCTGCCATGACAGTGGTAAGACCCAGAAGCCCATCCACCAGCCACGAGCAGCCTGGCAGCTGTGTGAACAGGGTCTGGGGAAGTGGGAAGGGCTACAGGAGCAGGCCTCTGCTGTCAGAAGGGGGGGGAGGGTGGGGAGTGCACTGCAGGACAACTGAAGTCTCCCTCTTGTTTCCAGGCCTTGGCCTTCTAGGTGAAGGATGGCTCACCCTTCCCTGGTCATTGCAAGATGGATCCCTAGGTAGAGATGCCTACCATTGTTTCTGCAGCAGCCCAGGGAGCAGCTGAGTGAAGAGCCCACCAAGAAGAGGAAGGGGTCTTTCTGGAAGAGGCCTAGAGGGGTGGGGAGGCTCAGGTCTTTTGGCCCCACCATACAAACCATGCCAGTGTACCCTGGGTATGATGTCTCCTAGCAACACTGTGAGGGAGAGGACTCTCCCACCTCAAGTGCTCAATGGCGCTCAAGGAAGGGCCTGGGATTTGTCCTTGTTACACCCAGAGGAGAGAGGGGCTCACCTGCCCTGGGCCTGCATCCCCCACCCCTGCAGGCTTCTTCCCGACCTGACAGGACACTGATGTCGGGAGGGAGCAGAGTTGCCAGGGCACCGAGGGAGAAAGCGAGACCGTGGGATACGGAGGCTGGGCATCCGTCTTTCCTTTCCTAGAAGACAGGTGAATCGTTCAGCTTGTGAACAGAGAAGGTCCATGAACTTCCTGAAATGTCTAGTCCTCCTCAACTCTCTGGTGCTTGACAATGGGCTCCCTGGCAGTTGTCTGACAGTGGACTGCCATGATGGCATGGTGGTTCATGGGAGGGTGGCGAGCTGCTGGCAGAGACCCATGGAGTGGCCCGTTTCTCTGTTCCCAGACTTGCAGCCCCATCACATGGGGAAATCTCGTCCAGACAGGCCTAGGACAGCCTGTCCAGGAGGCCCTGTATAGGCTAGAGTCCCCAAATGCCCAAGGAAGGGTGTCCCAAGGCATACGTTTACTACTTAACCCGCACTCCCCAGCTTCTCTGGCACTGGTATCTCAAGGTCCATGCATTCCATTCTTGATCCGGAAACCTTGAGTATGCCTGCCATCTCTGGGGACAGTTGCCCAACTCTCTCTTTGGAGTCAGGGACCCAAATGAAGATGTCAGTCTGTCTCGGCTGAAGGTCACAAGCTGAAAAGTGGCTTCCACGTGATCTCTGCTCTTTGGAATAGCCCAGGACTGATAACTTTCTTGCTTCTGCCAGGTTGCACTGAGTGGTCTGTGTATGTATAAATACTTGTGTGTGAACATGTTTGTGTTGGGGATGGCACAGCTGAGGAGGAGCTTCACAGGTGTTCTGCCCTTGCTGTAGAAGGAGGACCTTGACCTACACCTACGGGGAGAAATGAGTATGGAGTCTGAGGCCGGGCCTTCATAGCCCTCCCGCTCCAGGGAAGCCCTCCCTGCCCACGCCCAGGCATGGGCTATGCTGTGAGGTCAGAGGCACTGGCTTTGGGGCTGGCCCCCGGGACCCTGAGTGTCAGCCAGGAGCTAGGATCGGCTTTGTGTTCCTGACCCATTCTGGCCCTCAGTAGTCTGTGAGCGTCTGCTTTCCCTGCCGCCTTGGCTACTTTTGCCCCTCCGTGGTGCCCTGGCTGTGTGATGGGGTCGTGATGCACTTTATTCACTTGCAGTCTGTATTGCAGGCAGCAGAGCTTCAAGCAATTCAGAGACCTGACCTGGATGCGCGTACATTTATTTCCATGTGTGACGAACTGCACTGCCAGCGCTGACTGGTCACAGATGCAGTGTCTGATGTTGTCACTCATTGTCTCCCACAGTTAAAAGAAACCCCTTGAGTTCAGTACACCAAATACTGCCTGGATGCGTCCGGTTTTTCTTGGGTGCCATGCCATTCCCTGGGTGGGGTAGTGGTTGTGGTTCGGGACAGCAAGCTCCATCCAGAGCTGAACAGGGAAACCGCATCATCAGAGCCTCCTTCTAGAGCCCCTTTGACAGGACCATCAACCACCCTGTGCTCCCCTGCAACAAGTGGGGAATGGTCGAACCAGGCCCAGAATGTTCCAGCTGGTCTAGAAACATAAGTCTTCTCTTTGCTGGTGGCAGAAATGCTTAACTGAATGTGAACTTCCAGGGTAAAGGCAAGTGTAATTGTGGTTTTCTGCTGGTCAGAGATTCCTGAAAAGAAAAATCACCCATTAGGCAGAGGTGGTATATGCCTGCTTTCTCTTGGCCTTAGGATCCAGTGTGTCCATTCAGTGTAACACTCCCACCTGGGCTCCCCAGAGAAAGCAAGACTGGTAGAGTTGAGATGAGAAGGCTTTTGGCAGTCAAAAAACTAGATGAAGCCTCTAATCCCAGCACTCGGGAGTCAGAGGCCGGCTGATCTCTGTGAGTTCCAGGACAGCCTGGTCCACAGAGTGAGTTCCAGGACAGCCAGGGCTGTTATATAAAGAAACCCTGTCTCGGAGAAACAAAACAAAAACACTATAGGTGAGATTAAGAATTTGAGAAAGCCAGGTGGTGATGGCATTCTTGGGAGGCATAGGGAATGGGATCTCTGATGCCTGAACTACAGAGTTCCAGGGGTACACAGGGAAACCCTGTCTTGAAGAACTCCCCCACCAAAAGAAGTTGGGCAAGACTAAAAATAGAGGGAGTAGGGCTCAAGGAGAGGGTGGGCTAGAGAGCAATATGGGAGACTGGAGGGTGAGATCAAGGCTGGTGTCCCTCTGGAAAAGGACAGAAGCCTTTGCATAAGCTTGTGGG
The DNA here is from genome assembly GCF_943737965.1 of Phodopus roborovskii. Taxonomy (NCBI): domain Eukaryota; kingdom Metazoa; phylum Chordata; class Mammalia; order Rodentia; family Cricetidae; genus Phodopus; species Phodopus roborovskii. The sequence continues at coordinate 48,116 of NW_026126254.1, forward strand.
AGGAGTGTCCACCATACACTCAATAGGCATGCTCCAGCTGAGGAGTAGAGCCTGAGTTTAGGGGCTCAGGTTACACTCATTGCATGTCTCCAAGGGCCCCCTAAGGTCAGAGAACACTGATAAGGACAGCACTCCTAGTAGCGCTGATGTGAGTCACTGTGGCATCTGAGCCTACTCTATCCTGCTCACCTCCTTAGGCTGCACTCTCAGATCACATGGTCCAGCAAAGCAGAGGATGCAGGCAGGCTTGGCCTGCAATGGTGATAGGTGGTGTCCAGGTTCTCCGACTTAGTTCTGCGCGATCCCTGGTACAGTGGTAGAGCACAACATGCATTGGTTTGTTAAATGACCTTCATGTGCTTGTAGGCACCCAATGGTGTAAAAGCTGATCAACATTTGTTAGCAGGTCATGGAGCAGCTTAGTTACTGGGAGGAAAGGGAACCAAGTGATGCAAACTGACTTCCAAGGAGATTCTGCTGGGTGGTTGCACTGTGACACATGCTGTGCATTCTGAATGTCAGCATAGTCCCACACCCTTGTCCTGTGTCCACAAAAGAGGCAGAGTCTAAAATGGACCATGAATTAGAAGCACATTTCCTGGACCCCTGTCCTTGTGTAGGAATAGAAAGATAGGCGGGAAAACGGTGGACTAGCAAAGGGAAAAATGTCTGTTCTGTGTGGGGTCCAGGACTCAGATGAGAAAGCCCAGGCTTTGGGGAACAGACGTGCTCCAAATGGAGCTGCTTATGGGAGTAGCTGGGACCCTGCAGAGATGGGCTACCTTTTCTCCATGCTACCCCCAGAAACTTCCAATCTAAGTGATGAGTCAGAGGAGAGCAGAATCAGGCAGTTGTAGGATAAACAGAGCAAAATGTATAAAGTGAGAAGAATGAGTCACAAGCGAACACTCATGGCCCTGACACCCTGCCGTACACCCAGCAAAGGCTGCTGAGTCTGGGATGACTGTGTGTGTGGGTGTGCGGGAGCGGAATGTGAAATGGAGTTGTATTGACCCCTACTCCTCATTCCTCCCACTTCTTCTCATTCCGTATTGATTTTTTTTTCTGCATTCGAAGCCGGCTCGGCCTCTTGTATGAAGGCATTTCGCATTTCTCAGCGTGTTGTCAAACCCCTCATTGCTGTTCATAGTTTTTCTGTTTGCTGGGATTTTCGTTTGTTGTTATACAATTTTATAGGTGATGAAATGGCAGCTGTCATTGAGGATAAATATGTGGCATATTCATAATCATTTTCTAAAGCTACTCTTTTAGATGTGGGTGAAATGGTAGGCATGGTTTGAGGCTTTTGTTCAGTTCTAGGCTTGTGATATCAGCATACTTTCCTCAGCTCAACCAGGGATGAGAGTATTTTTTGAGGAGAGTGTCACCATTCTGGGGTACGACAGCTCTTTAAGAATGCTACAGTCTTTCATTGCCTCAAGCTGGATGCAGTTTTCACTCTGTAAGACCAGTATATTAACCTGAACTCATTATTTTCCTAAAATCTTCCCCCCCCCCACCATTCACGGCCAAAGATAATGAGTCTGGTCTCCTAGTCTCTGTGGAAAGAGAACTTGATCCATTGTCTATAAGACATCATTTTAGATTCCTTTGAATACATATAAGGGCAGTATGTGTTCATATATCTATTGGCCACTTGTAATTCTCTTTTCAAACAGAAGCAGTACGTTTTTAAAAAGAGGAAATGAGGTGTTATTTTCTAACATTGACTAGTGGAAAATAATTTCAGGCCAGGATGTCAGCCTGAATGTGCTCCATAGACAAGTCCAGCTCATTCTGTATGCCACCTTCTCTACTAACACATGGTAAGAATGAGTGTCATCATTTAGAAGCACTAGCTGCTCTCAAAAGTGAAACAGAAAAATCGGCAGGCATATAGCATGATTCGTGGAATAGAATGCTGTCCAGGCCTTGGAAGTTAGGCCTTAAAGCAGGTCTGAGAGGCCGGGAAAGCCAGCCAGCAACAAACAGGCACACTTTACAGGATGAGGGTGGGGGTGGAGGCTGCAACTGTGTGATTTATATGGACTCTGAAACTCCAAGGGACTACCTGTCATGAACGGGAACCAGGATACCTTGACTTGCTCACTTGTGACTCAGGAAAGTTAATGCCGTGTCCAAACTGTGGCTTGAAACAGACTCACCATCAAGATTCAATCTCCAGGAGAAACATTTTGTTAACATAGGGTTCCTACATGGCTTTGAGATGAACACCTGACAAGTAAATGTAAGAGCTTAGGAATTTACTATCCATTAAGTCTTAATGTGTTAGCAGTAAGAACAAGAAACCCCAGAGGAAGAGTTACAAAAATAGCAAGTAAATACCCACTAAAAAAGGTTTTAGGTGGAGCCAAAATAGTAGATTAGAACTTTCTAGATTTTCATGACTCAGAATCAAGACAGGCAAAGAAAAAATCAGTGAGGTAGGTGACTGACTGTGCTGAACATCAGGGATGGATGGATGGGTGGATGGATGGATGGGTGGATTTGGAGAACCTGAAGAGTCTGGTCATAGAATCAGAGATCAGCAAAGAGCATGGAGCCTGAGGTGGTGTGGGAACCTGGCAAATAAGATAGATAAGAAAAAGGAGAGGATGATGTGGTAAGCAAAACCAACACAGAAACAAATGCAGAACACAAAGGCAGTGTGAACTTAGTTAACCCCAGACCTTCAGAGCAGGCCAGTGCCTGAAAATGACTCTGTGTTTCTCAACACAAAACTGTGATACCATGAGGACAGCCATTCTAAATGGTCTACTCAAACTCTACCTTGAGAAACATCAATTCCTTGCATTTTTCTTGTCCATGGGACTCTCAGCAAGCTTGACTGCACATAGCTATGGCTCAATAAGGACCTAACAGTATTCCACTGAAGCAAGTTCACTGAAAATTATATGCTGTGGGATTTGAGTCAGAAACACAGACAAGAATAGAACTCACTTCGCTTTATTACTAGTGGTGCTAGCAGGAGACTGACTAGGCATACTTGGATTTGGAAGTCTCTAGTGACAGATGATGGAAGTGCAGGAACTGCTGTTCTGTACCTAGAACAACTTTTTGCCTCGCCCTCAATGTGGGCTTGGGTGGATGCCTGAAAGTCAGATGTGTAGCAAGGCTATCAGATGAGCTCTGTGGCATCAGGGAGTTAATCTGGCTGGAATGAACTGCAGCTTGGGGAACTTTGATTCCATGCTGCCTCGTAAAAGCATGCATGGAAACTGCAACCATCTGAATGAGCTTTCATCCCCAAACACTTATCTTCCCAATTGTTCTCTCCATGGGTACACAGCCCAAGAAGACACAAACAGAAATGGAGTGTCAGGGGCAGTGAATACCCACTGAAACACAAACACTACAATGGAGACAGTATTTTCTCATTAACATTTTCTTTCTTGGGTTGGGAGTGGTGGCACACACCTTTAGCCCCAGCACTCAGGAGGCAGAGGCAGTCAGATCTCACTCAAGGCCAGCCTGGTCTACAGAGTGAATTTCAGGACAGCCAAGACTGTTACACAGAGAAACCCTGTCTTGAAACACACACACACACACACACACACACACACACACACACACACACACACACACGGTTTTCTTTCTCACTTACAAACTATTCAAGAGTTCTGGGCCATGACTAAAAAGACCAAACTTAAGGAGCTAGAGAGATGGCTCAGTAGTTAAGGGTGCACGTTGTTCTTGTACAGAACCCAAGGTTGTTTCCAGCACACATGTTGAGCATCTTAAAACTGCCTGAAATTCTAGACCCACAGAATCCAAGCTCCTCTTTTGGCTTCTGCTGGTATCTTCACTCATGGGTATATTATCCTTCGCCTCCCCATAATTAAAAATAAAATAACCATTAAGAAAAATCAAACCTTGGGGCTGGAGAGATGGCTCAGCAGTTAAGAGCACTGGCTGCTCTCCCAGCACCCACAGGGTGATGCACAGCTTGTCTGTACCTCCAGGGGATCTGACACCCTTGCTTTCTCTGGCATTTCTCACACATGGTGAAGAGATATACAGCCAGACAAAACAAGTATACTTATAAAATAATTAAAAAGTGTTTTAGAGACCAAACCTTGGAAAAGGAATGGCTCATGAGCCCCCACCCTTAACTGAGGAGGTATTCACAGTTGATGGCTTCTAGAGAGGAAAAGGAGCTAGTTTAAGGGTGTGATCCCTGGTAAGTCACCAATATTCCAGTGGATGGTTGCCAAACCTGGGAGTATCTAGTAAGCACAGATCAGACTAGGTTCGTTCATTCATTCATTCATTCTTTCTTTCTTTCTTTCCTTCTTAAGTCAAAAAATTCAGAGGAGGTAAGGAAGTAGTGTGGACCTGAGATGCTCTGGGAGAGGAGTGGAAGATGAATGTGACCGAGATATATTATATGAATTTCTCAAAGAATTAATAAATATATACATTTAAAAATATGGAAAAGTACTTGTAAGAATGTTGTTCAAGCCGGATGGTGGTGGTGCATGCAGGCAGGAGGATTCAGAGTGTCAAGTGTTTTCTCCCACATATGTGAAGTCTAGGAAAAAGCTCACGAAGATGGAATGATTGAGACTTACATAGAAGAAAGAAAGGAGTTCAGATAAATGTAGAGAGACAGATGATAAGGTATTTGAGATAGTGAATATGACCAAAGCATCTTCTACATATGTATGAAAATATCACAATCTGTACAATTAAAGTATACTAATACCACATTTTATAAAGGCTTAAAACTTCAACACGTGACATTAGTACACAAAGACGGTGACAAATAATGCTTAACAGCTTTAGAACTTGTTTTATGTCAGGTACTCCTCTAAACACATCTCATACACTAGACAGTATAGTAGAAGGGCTCCAAGATATAGTGCAGAATCCCTCTCTGAAGTTAAAGTAACTGAGACTAGGAGAGGTAAAGCAACTTCCTGAAGGCCAGATATGGGCTAGAGTGACTTTGTGAGCCCAGAGAGTTTGACTCATGGTTTTGGAGTTCCAAAAGCCTGGTGCCAAAAAAGAAAAAAAGAAAGAAAAAAAAGAAAAAAAAATTTCCCTGAGGTTAAATTGAAAAGTAACACTAATTTCTTTGATGGGTATTTGGAGCACTACATGAAGGTCCTTGTGCCTACAGACCACCAGGGAAACCAGGAATGTTAAGCATATAGGATTGTCTTTGCAATGGAAAAGATGTAAAAACAAAACAAAACAAAAACAAAAACAAAACAACTACTACAACAACAACAACAACAACAAAAACCTGTTTTTCCATCCAGAAAGAAAGCTTGGAACTGGCAGTGATTAATAATAGCCTAGTGATTTGCGTTATCTGTTGGGCCAAGCCCCCACAACCAGGACCAGAGATACCTAATAGTCTAAATAACCCTTAGATTATCTGTATAGCCAGAGGCTCCCCAAGCTCCCACAAGTTCCCTCAACCAGAACCAGATGTTGCTAATAGCCTAAATTATCTCTAAGTTATCTGTATGACCAAAACCAGACCAGACCTTCCCTAGGCCCTTAAGCTAGTACGGGCAGCCTATCTCTAGAACCTATCTTCTTGGAAGAAATGGCATGTACCCCGAGTCAAGTTACTATGTAATTATGTTTCCTTGTGCACCAGAGATTGTACTAAATGAATTGTACTGGGTTTAAATTCGTTGAGAATAAACCACCTGGGATGAGTTTCCATCTCTTCAAGGTTGCTTCCCTACCTGGATACCTGCATGGTTCCCTGAGTGGGGGTGATTTAAACACTGCCCAGTGTTGACATCCCAATTCTGTTGCATGGTTTTTTGTAATCACTCTTATGGAAGTCCGAAAGGAAAAAAAAAAAAAAAAAAAAAACAGCAAGTAGGGCAATAAATACAAGATGTGCAGCTTAAGGAGAAAAAAAGACACCAAGAATTGAATGTTGGAGCAAGGTCTGGGCTGACAGAGACAGAGATTTGACAAGGGAATTTGTAAAGGAAAACTTTGTAAAGGGAAAAGACCTAAAGAGTTTTTTACTTTGTTTGAGTTTTTTTTTTTTCATGTTAAAAGCACCAAGCTGGTTGTGGTAGAGCACACTAGTAGAAGACAGGAGAATCAAGAGTTCCAGGACAGCCTGAGCTACACATTTTGAGCAAGGCAGAGTGGCACATGCCTTTAATCTCAACACTTAGGAGGCAGAGGCACTTAGATCTCTGTGAGTTCAAGGCTATCCTAATTATACATAGTGAATTCCTGGGTACCTAGGGCTATGTAGAGAGATCCTGCCTCAAAACAAAAACAAACAAAAGCTAGTCGAAATCTGGCGGCCAAACTTGGAAGTATTGTCCATATGGTTCTGGCTTTGGAATCATGAATGGTTGGAAAGGAATGGGGGTGTGAAATCTTCCTCCTCAGTTAAGGGGAGCCATTGAAGCTAGGAGATGTGTGGCAAGGCAGTCCCTGCATGAAGGTTCTGAGAGAATCAGAGGCCCTGAGAAGCCATTGCTAGAAGCTGTGAAAATGAAACTTGACTTTGTTGGAGATCACAAGATGCTACAGGTACCAGAACTATGGGGTATTTGCCACATAAAAGGGGTGCCATCACAAGAGAACGGCATTATAGGCAACAAAGCTAAAGAGCTGTAGCCATCTAAGCCCTCTGACATCACACATGGACCTACGGGGGTTGGTGTTTGCCCTGCTGAGTGTCTGTCTTGTTTTGGTCCAACATTTCTTCATGATGCCCAGATTTCTCCCTTTTGTGAGCACTCAGCCTCTGCTTCACCCAACATGTCTGCTGCTTGCTTCCATGCTGCTTTACCACAACAGACTCATAACCCTTTGGAATGAAAACTTCAAACTGTAGGAAAGCCTGTCTGGTGGGCATTGCAAAGTGTTCGAAAGCAGAGGAAGAAGCCTTAGGCTTGCATCTGAGGCTTCACTACCAAGCTTGGCAGAAGCATGGTGACATACTTACTCACCAAATTGGCTACCCTTCTTACCTGGAAGATTGTTTGGGAGATGTTTCCAAAATTTAAGTCTCTCTAAAAAGCCAAAGACCTTGGCAGTCGGGAGGAGCAGAGATGCTAACTTGAAGGCTAGTACAAACTGCCCAGGATATGCTGACTGACAGGCAAATGTAACAATTCCAGCTCAGTATTTGCTCTTGTTTTGTCTTAACCTGATAAAAGGATGCCAAGCTACACTATTTCATTCATCACAGAAGACATACATTCAAATATTTTGGCATACCATGTTTTCTACTGTCTGTCGACTCCTGAATTCTCCCAATTTTTTCCTTTCTTCTGAAAGTTTAATTAAAATATAATTACATTATTCTTCCTCTCCTTCCTCCAACCCCTCTCATGCCTCCTCACAATCCCACCTCAAATTAATGCCCTCTGTTTCTTTGTTATTGTTACTTATGTGTATGTATGTGGATAAATAAATAAATGCAAAAAAAGAGCCTGGTGCCAGCAGTAGATGCTGATGAGAACTCAAAATGGATAGCATTACATGTTAGAGGCATGTATGAAACAAGTAAAACAAAATCTTCATGCAAGAGATCTTGGAAGGGAGAACAGGCTCACAATTTTGTTTTTATATTTTGAAAATTTAACTTCTGCATTGATTCTTTTGGGAGTTTCACATCATACACCCCAATTCTGCTCACCTCCCAGTCCCCCATATCCTCCCCCTCACCACTGCAACCCGCACAAAAGAAAATTCAAAACATCAAACCAAAACAAAGCAAGCAGAGGAAGAACAAAAACAAGACTCTCCCCCCCACACACAAAAAAGAATAAAAACAAAACAAAAACACTCTTTGCTTCTCCTTTCCTGCCTCTCCAACACCTCGTTTGTCCTGCTGGCATTGGGAGCTGAGGTGTGGCACACACTGTACCCTTCCCTCCATTCAGCCTTACTAGCAAATGTTCATTACAAGGAGTCACTGGTCTGCTGCAAGATGTCTGATTTCTGGTACCCTGTCATCACTGGACCCTCACCCAAACTCCTCCTGGATATCCTGTGGCTGCCCTGAGCCATGGAGATACTGCTGTTATCATTCCACAGGACGAGTCCCTTCACAAGCTCCAGCAGGTCCTAAATGGGGCAGATATCAGAGTGGGCCCACCCCAGGCCTCGCTGTGGGCCTGGGTGGGAGTTGAGCTGGTCAGCCCAGGCCATCTGGCCACCCTCCTCAGGCGAAGGGCGGGGCCAGCTCCCCTATGCCCATGCCATTAGGGTCAGTTCATCTTCGACTGTGGTGAGGGGTGGAACAATCTCTCCCATGAGAGTTGGGGCCAGCTCTCTTATTGCAGTGTCTAGCAAAAGGTAAGGCCAGCTATCCATGGGCGGGGCTGGCTGGCTCAGCATGGCCCTCTGATTTCATCTTGCATTGTTCCTATGGTCCCCTGAGGGGGCATCAGCCACAAACAGACAACACAGACCTGAGCTGCAACTGGACCAAGGACCCACACATGGACTCATATGACATCCTGTCTCTGGGTGGAAGCACTGGCCACTCAGGTCAGGATGGTTCTGGTAGCAGCATGGTCCCCGGACACCACCAAGACCTCAGGTTGTGGCCCCAGACCTGGGCTTCTAAGTGAGCTTTGGTGGCAATACAGGACTCAGACTTCAGCACAGACCCAGACCTAGTCCTCAGCATCAGTCAGCCTAGTCTGGATGTCACCATTGTCCCATGTGGCAGTGCATGTTTCTCAGATCATGCCCCAGCCATAGTGTGGCCCTTGAACAGCAGCATGGCCACAGACCTCAGGGGTCTCCACAGTCTTTGATGGAAACAGGAGCCTCAGACATCAACACAGACCCTGGGTGCAGAGGGCCAGACACAATCCTTTTTTTTCTTGTTTTTTTTATGGTGGGGGGTGTGAGGGGAGTTGAGACAGGGTTTCTGGCTGTCCTGAAACTTGGTCTGTAGACCAGGCTGACCTTGAACTCAGAGATCCACCTGCCTCTGCAAAGAATCTCAGAATCAGCATATGCCAGAAACAAAGAAATGTTCAAAGCATAGCTGGGTTGGGATTGTTCTTAAATAAAGCAGATGGGTTCTGGGTGTTCTATTTACAAGATGAAAACAATTGACATAACCCATAACTACTATGTTTCAAAGGCTTGAAGATACTCCTTTAATCTAGGAAAGATTTCTACAGCAAGCAGTGGAGGTGCCCGGATCACGTCTGAAGGAACTGACCACACCCAAACTGCTCCTGACTATATGCATTCAGTATGGAGGAGTTCATGTTCCACTCTGAGTAGCCTTGTCTGTGAATGACACGTGTTGAACAGCTAATGGATGATGGTTTTACAGATGTCTGGAACGGTCAGAGTCTCACTTGCCTTTCATTTTCCTGGATTGTCTGCTTCCTAGGCCAGGAAGCCCAAGAAAGCAGTAGGAAGCCTGGTTCCATTACTGCTTGGAAGAAGTCTC
>NW_026126255.1:0-85965 GCF_943737965.1 Phodopus roborovskii
CCATTTGATGCGGAAAACTGTAGCCTACTCCAGCCATGGCAGGGAGATACCCAAACTAAAACACATTGTGTTAGAGCTAAGATAAAATAATTCATCTGTGATTTCATATTATTTAAAAATGTACTATACTCATTTTAATTATAATTTTAAAATGTCAAGTGTTTTCAAAAGTTTAGCATAACAAGAAATATACAAATTAAGATACTGATTTCAATAAATACTAGTTCTAATGATTCAAAAGGTATCTCCTATTTCTCATTGTAAAACTAGAGCTGAATCCACAGCACTTGGAACATTAGCCACATGGTAATTCACATTTATTTGATATTTCTGAAAGTTTCTTTACAATAGTCAGGCTGAAGATCCCTTGCCTAAACATCTTGTGTGAAAAGAATAAAGGTGTGTGACAACAATCTCGGAATATATTCTTAGGACAGTGAAATACTAAAACTTGTTGTAAGGTATTTTCATGCTATTTGAAGTATTTCTTTAATGTACTGGATCAACTAACAAGGCCTGCTAGGTTTCATTAACAGATCTTTGAACTCAGGTGATACCATGAAAGCCAAAAGTTGCAGTGTGCAATGTTGTAGTCAGGTTAAACTAAACATGAAAACAATATTTCTTTTTAACACAGAGGTACTGTCTATCCTCAATAATAAACTTGGACACATATTTCACAAAAGAAATTATTCTCTTCTCAATTAAGTAGATAGAAAACCTATTTTTGATGAGAATTTAATAAAGGTGTTTCATTAATTGTAAATAAATTGCTCTAAATTTGAAACATTTGGAAGTAATATGACCTTTCCATTTCATTTGGCTCTAGATACTGGTATGGCAAATTTTTTAAAAAGTCTGAAGACGGAAAAGATATGTCTCATCTATATTTTGGAGAAATTCTCTGGTAATTCATGAGTATACTCCAGTATTATGGAATAGATGATAATCAGTGAATTCAATAAAACATCAAACAGATCTCCAGAAAAGGCAGTAAATACCCAAATTACATTTAACAGCAATACAATTTGAGAGATTTTGATATCTAAACTATCATATTTCCATGCAGAAGAAGGGAGACAAAACTGTGACCATGCTATAAACTCTTGACAGGTTTTACAGATAATTGAAATAGCCTATTCTCTCTTTCTGTGAAAGATGTCTTTCTCTCCAAATAAGCTTAGAATTCAAGTGATTCATAGAAGTCAATGAAAGAGTTAATGTCATAACTGCTCAGTGTGTATACTCTCAAGTGAGGGTGTATGTTTGTGTGTATGCTATCTTTGGATAATGCTAATTATTATAGTTTCCTGGAGTCAAATTTACTAACATATATAAAGAAAAGTTTCTGGACTAAATTCAGAACTGTGTGGATACCATCTTATAATTCAAATTGATATCTTATGATCTGTGACTCAGTGATTCTTAATTAAATCTAGGGTGTTTTAACCAGTCTCTTGCGATGATGCCAAAGCTAGTCACAAAAATTATTCACACTAACTATGGCACATGAATTTCAGATTATTTGGACTTCATTGCATAGGAAATAAACAGATTGTTCCTCCTTTCTTCGAATCTTATGGACCACATTTTAGTTCTTTAATAATTCATGGACTACTATCTCTGAGTAATTCCATTTATTCTGTCTTCCTTTGACATTATAAATAACTTCTTTTAATCCTGCAGTAACAATCATAATTATATTAAACACAATTTTCTGGGAATAAGTATAATGTCTTTGCAATGCTTCTCAAATTTTAATGAGCATACACAGCACCTAGAGCTATTGGTAAAATACAGATTCTGAATCATGAGTTTGGTCTTTGACCTGAGATTTTGCATTAATAATGAGATCCACAATGTGTTAATACTGCTAGCTAGACAACCAATGTTTGTGCAGGCTTTGACACCTTGATGCTAAACGATTCCTTTGGATGTTTTAATTTCTCTTAGGCTTTAGCATGTAGGTTTTAAGTTTTACTCTTGTTCTTTCTTTTGCACAGCTTCTCTATTTTATATACAGATTTGCTATCTGTTGTCAGAATTAAGTTATTTTTTTGTTTCTGCAAAGTAGCACCTTCCCTAGACCTCAGCTTTTTTCATGTGGACAGGGCTATCTACATTGATAGATTGATAACTTTTCTAAGAGATATACTTAAGAAGAGTGCTAAATAGCAAATTAACCATGCTGAAGGCCAAATATCTGTGACCTTTGTGTTGTTCAATCTTCCAGCAACTTTTTTTCATAATCCTAAATACTGAACCACATGAATCCATTTACAATATGAATTATAAAAGGAAACATTTTAAATTAGAAAAATAAGAAAATCATTTTAAGGTTTATTTTATATTTAAATTACAGGTAAATATTCATGGAGGGAAGAAGTAGACATCCAATTACATGTAGCTCCACATACAGGTAACCTTGTGAATATCCTGTCTTTCATGGATTCTGAGAACTGCACTCAACTCTTCTGAACGCAGATGGTTTTAACCATTAAGCTTTACATTTAAATTTTGTTTAATTTTAAATTGTAACATGGATTACATCTTTGAGTGATGTAACTTCAAAAGCCACAAAAATCACATGTGAATTTGTTAAATGCTGAATCATGGCTGTCCCTTGAGAAATTGCTTTGATTAGGGATAAGGAGGGAGGTGAGAGGAGGAAATGGGAGGGGAGTTTGGAATGGAAACTGTGGTCAGGATGTAAGATAAATGAATGAATTTAATTAACAATAGGAATGCCAAAAAGAAGCTGAACCCCATTTCCTAGAGTGTAAAATTTAATCAATTAACCGCAACTGGAATTCAATGTTTCATTTTGACTTGCCATGCTTTGGTATAACTCAAGAATCTTGCAATCATAAAAAAATGTATATATGAAATGTTAATTTACACAAAATGGCCAAGAATAGAATTGGAAACATAATACCCAATGTAGTTACCTTTCACATATACAAGATATCTATCTTCTGTAGCAATCACTTCCAATTGAAATGTTCCTTTCATCCACATTCTTTACTTTCTTCATTCCTTTATTTCCTCCTTCCTTTCTCTCTCTCTCCTTCCCATTCTCTCTTTCTCCTCCCCCTCATTCTCCTTTTGTAGAGGGTACATTTCTTTTCTACATAAATTGTCTAATGTAGAGAATGGAAATAAATTCCTCCCATCACTACCCAAGGCTCCCATGTAACCCATACTTTTAGCTCTATGCACTATCTACGTCTCATTTAAAATTTTACTAGTATTTTCTTGTTCACAGAAAAAAAATGTGACTTGATTTAATTCAGAAGTAAGATGTTACTTAGAACTGGGGTTGCAAAAAAATGGTATGGAATATTGTTTGCCAGAATTCATGTGATATTAATGTTTTATGGAATACAGTAAATTTTTCTTTTCTGTTTTACAATAGGCTTCCAAAAAGCAATACCTGAAATTGGGTCATTTACAAAGAACAGAAATATATTTCTCTTAAGTTCTAGAATTTAAAAAATCAAATGTCTGCACCAGACACCTTACATTAGAGACACAAAAGTCATTATATGGCAGAAAGACATGAGTGGTTAAGCACAAAATAGAAGAGGGAGTTAAACTTACCTTTCTTTTGTGAACACATTGTCAACATATTGATTGTGTTCATCTTTTATCTCAGGTGGAACTACCATGGCATAATCAGTATTTAGAATTCCTACTTCATTATATGATTACAAAGGAAATTAAGTATCAGGATTGAGTTGGAGGAAAACCATTATGTGCTTGTTATTCTGTTCATGGCATAACAAATCTTATATCCTTTTAGCCAACAACCACAATAATACTAATTATAATATTGACAACAATAGCAGTAACACACTTGTTCAATTTAAGTAACACATGAAACCTTAAGTATTTTTCAGCACCACTTCAAAATCAAGTTATAACTCAATTATAATCAAAACACAATATGTTTGAGACTCTTTTAAAGCATCGTTTATCTATTACCAAATCACTGTCTAGTCATCAGCCTATAAACTAAACAATAGTAAAGTCTCAACTATAATAGTAGGACAATCTCGGAAAAACATACATCACTCAATTAAACTATTTTGTTTTTTCTGATATTGTTTATATTTATTAACAAAGTTTACTTCTTTCAGTTTCATTATGACAAGAATATTAACAGGTAAGAACTATTGCCTATTGTTACACCGTTATAGCTTAACTAGTTTAATCATAAATGGCTAACATTTTAGTATAATTTTCTCATGTAAAGAAGTCTCTATCATACCATGAAAGATAATAACAATGTTGAAGAAACTACACTAAACATTATTTAGATGTAGATGCTAGAAAAACATTCAGTTTTAGTCATTGCTGAGATCTTCATATCAATTAAATTGCCTGACAATTCCCAACTTGTGGTATGAAAATCCTTTTAAGAGATGAGTGTCCTACACTCAGTCCCCACCACCAGGAATGACGCCCACTGAACTGTGTAACCCCAACCCACCATGCTGCCCAATCCCACCAATTGCAACCTTCCCCTATTTGGTCAAGTATCCACCACAACATGCAGCAAACCCTATATAAAGGTCTCAGCTAAACTGTCCTAATCTCTAGGCCTCAAGCTAAATGGAACATCCTGTCTCACCACTCTCCCATCTGAGTCCCAGCAAGGCAGCTGAGTCTGGCAGCGCCCCCCCCCACTCTGTTGTATCTTTACTGATCTAGAGCAGTCCTCAGAGCTTAACAACAGGTAAGAGACCTATAGGCAGGCTGCACCACAAGTTCTGGCACCCAATGGACCTTGTAACCTCTATGAGACATTCTGCTGCACAAATCCACCAACAAGATTATACTCCCCTTGACTAACAATCCACCACAAATTAATAGCCCCTATACAAGAACTGCTTACTCCTGTTGGAAAAATATCAGCTCTTGTAGGCACAAGTACCAACTACACTAGTTGGAAAGAAATAGCTCCTATGAAAACACCGCCTAATCCAGTTGGAAGAACAAGAGCACCTATAGGCACAAACACCACCTACAACCCTTAGAAGAACAGTCTCCATTGGCACAGGCACAACCCAAACTAGCTGGAAGAACACACTGCATAAAGAGGAGCAATCCCCACACAAACCAGATGTATACTATACTTAGGTGCTCAACCCCCCACAAATCTCAACTGAGATAACTCTTTTCCTCCTGAGGACAGCTAACAACTAGAACCCTAAGACATTCAGCATAAAAGACAATAAAGGGATCAAACAATAAAGGAACAAAAGACACATCAAACAAAGACATTACAAGAATCAACACCTATAGTTAAAATTATTCCAAATGTAGATGGGTAAACAATAATGTAAGAATTCATGTAGAAACATAAAGAACAAAATGGCACAACCAGAACCCAGTGGTCCTGTAACAGCAAGACCTGAACAACCATACACAGATGAAGCAAAAGAAAATGACCTGAAAAATAACTTTATGAAAATGATAGAGGTGCTTAAAGAGGAAATGAAAAAGTCCTTTAAAGGAGTCAAGGAAAAGAAAAAAAGGGAAATAATCAATAAATCCCTTTAAAAGCCAAAAAAAAAAAAAAAACAATCAAACAGATGAAGAAAACAGTTCAGGGCTTGAAAATTGAAATAGAAGCAATAAAGAAAAGACAAGCTAAGGACGTTATAGATATGAAAAATCTGGGTAAGTGAACAGGAACTAGATACACAAACATCATCAACAAAATTTAAGAGATGGAAGAGAAAATTAACATACAATAAAGGAAATAGATTCATTGGTCAAAGTAAAAGTTAAATCTAAAAAAATTTCTGAATCTTCTTCGAATCCCCCAAGACAGCGCCCCTTACCAGCAGGAAGTAGTTTGGAAAGAACGACGCCCAAATTCCCAAATATTGTGTATAAATGTTTGTTTTCATTTAATTGGACTTTGTTATATAAAATTAAATAAATTAAAAATGAAATAGCAAAAACCAAAAATTTAAAACAACAAACATAGGACACCTGAGACACGATGAAAAAAGAAAACCTAAAAAGAACAGGGAGAGAAGAAGGAGAAAAAAATCAGAAAATATATTCAACAAAATCATCAAAGAAAATAAGATCCAACTTAAAGAAGGATATGAAATATCCCCAAAATTTCAAGTTTATTTATCTACAGAGCTTCTATCCATAGATCTTATTATGTGTACTCAGTGTACTTTTCCTACAAAACATTGTAAAACTAATTCAGACATCTTCTTCAAGTATGGCTAATACTCTGATCCTTCCAAGGCTTCACTTTCTAGCACTATATACACAAGTAGTGTGCTGTGGTGTACTATATACACATGTAGTGTGCTGTGGTGTTGAGCCCCAAATGATATTAGGATATCTTTAGTCATGATTAAATTCTGACTCACATAAACCTTGAAGAAGCAGGTCATACTTGGAAAATCTGTACTCCACAAAAAAAAAAAAAAAAAAAAAAAAAACGAAAAAGGAAAAAAAAAAAAAAAAAAAAAAGCACAAGGCCAGATGACTTCAATGCAGAGCAGAATTCTACCAGAAATCCAAAGAAGAGCTAATAGCAATACTCCTAAAATTGTTCCACACAATAGAAGGAGAAAGGGCCTTTCCAAACTATTTGTATAAGGCTACACTTACCTTAGTACCCAAGCCAAAAAAAAAAAAAAAAAAAAAAAGACAAAATGACACATTTAAAATAGAGAAAAGCAGACCCATATCCCTTATGAACACTGATGCAAAAATACTCAATTATATGTACTCACTCATATGGATTTTAGACTTAGAGCAAAGGATTACCAGCATATAATCCACACCTTCAGAAAATCTAGGAAACAAGGAGGACCCTAAAAGAGACATACATGTTCCCCTGGGGAAAGGGAAAGGGACAAAGTCTCCCAAGCAAATTGAGAGCGTGGGCACATAGGAGAGGGTGTTATGAGAAAGAGAAGGGGAGAAGACAGAAAGAGGTGGGGGAGGAAGACATGGGGAATCAGGAACATTGAGTCAGGGGAAGAATAGAGGAGAGCTAGAAAAGAGATACCTTAATAGAGGGAGCCACTATAATTTTAAAGAGAAAATGTGGCAGTAGTGAAGTGTCCAGAGGTCTACAAGGATGACCACAGCTAACAATCTAAACAAGTGTGGAGACGCTACTTTAAATGCCATTTCCCGATAATGAGATTGATTACTATTTTATATGCTATCCTAGAGCCTAATCCAGTAGGTGATGGAAGCAGAAGCAGATACCCACTGTTAAACACTAACTTGAATTCACGGAATCCATTTGTAGTTAGGGAGGGGTGATGAGCAAAAGGTCAAGACCAGGATTGTGAAACTCACAGAAATAGCTGACCTGAATGAGTGGGAGCTGATGGACCCCAGACTGACAGCATAGTTAGTAGGCCTGGGAAGTCTATGGGGTTTATGGTAGTGAAACAGCATTTATTTCTAGTTTATGACATTGGGATCCCAGTCCCCATAGAGGGATACTTTTTCAGACAGACTTAGATGAATCTCCCATGGAAGGACTCGCCCAATCTATGAAGCAGAAGAGGGGTGGGGCGGGGGTTGTTATGGGGCAAGAGAAGATGGGATGGAGAGGGAACTGGGATTGATATACAAAATAAAAATGTTTCTAATTTAAATTTTAAAAGTTATGAAAAGTAAATACAAAATGAAAACAAAAATGAATGGAAAATAGACGCTTTGAAATAGACGAGAAGCAAAATGCAAGGCTGTTATTGCATGGAATGTAATGGGTACAACACTCTGAGGACTGAGAATTTTAAATATCATCATTCATATTGGTCATCCAGATCATAAATGTCTATATGAACATTGAGCAACATCTGTAACATCATCGAGTGTGCTAGTATAAAAATATTTCCACAAAAATTCAATGTTCTAAAGTACAACTCATTTATTTCTCAAGTTAGTAGACAAGAGGGTTCAGAAGAGACAGCCTAGGTGCCCTTATTCCTCACCATCATGCTTTCTTAAGATGGATCTTTCAATCACCTACAGGAAGATGTTCAATAGAAACTTCTTTGTAGCTCTGTCCCTTGGGAATAGAGCTCTGTGTCCCTCAAGCCCCAAATAGATCACCCAAGGGAGAAGCCAAAGAGTAGTGTTGAAAGAAGGGGGCCACTCTTATGAGCAGCTTTCCACCAATGTGATCTCAGAGCCACATCACAGAGACATTGTATTAATTATAAAACTATTGGCTGGTTACTAGCTGTTCTTATTGGCTAGCACTGTTTTATATATTAACTTATTTCTATCAATCTAAGTGTTTCCACGTGGTTTTATCTTACCAGAGTAAGGGTCCAGAACTCTTACTTCTGTCATATGCTACATCTTGACTCTCTCTACTCCATTTGCTAGAATTCTCCATTTCTCATAGTGCTGGTTATCTTGCTTTCCTATTTGCCAATAGTGCTTTATTCATTAACCATATTTACACAATGACATATTTACAGAAACATATTTACAGAATGACATCTCCCATAAAGAAACTATTCTATTCCTCAAATCAAGTCCCCAGGAAAACAAAGGCCTGTCTACAGCTTTGAATGAAGGATGATTTATTTTTAAATATATTTGTAAACAAATTCTTAAATTCTTTTATTACTGCTAATAGAAAGCACCTGAACTATGTTCTCTTCTGCCCAGCACCCAGAAACTGAATCTTGTCTTTTGACAATACAAAGGAAATAAAGATTGGACAGACCAGCAAAAAAAAAAAAAAAAAAAAAAAATACAGGGGATGTAGGTCACACAGTATATTACTAAGATATGGAGACAGTATTTCCATAATGTCTGTCTGCCTTTTTCCTATCATTTGCTCTTAGAGCACAATGTGCATACCCTACCTGTTTATTTCAACATGACATAAGGGTGGCTGATCATTCCTCCTATTACCTTCGTTCATTTTCCCCCAACTCTTTCCTGCTTGCTTTCTCCCATAAAAATATCCCTCATAATCAAGATGTTTTGTTTTGTGTTCCACAGTTTAAATAGGGCCTTTTGTGTAACTTTGGATTTACATTTGTTTAAGATTGATATGTGCACCAGTGAGTACAAATCTTACACAATACATACCCTCCTCCAGAATATCTTGTTTACTAATATTTCAGCATGAAGGATTAGGGCCAAGTGAGCCCCTGGCTCGTTCATTCCTGATTATTGGTGTGCCCTTTTGTTTATAATCCAAGTGTATACAGGCATGGCTGTCATAAGCTTATGAAGGCCATGTTTTATATGTTTATAGAAGATGACACTTCATTGTCTTTTTACTTATCTCTAAGTTCTTAACATCTTCTATCTCTTCTTCTACAATGTTCTCTGAAGCTTATGGGGAGTGACATAAAATTCTTGTATGCGATTAAATCTTCAAACATTCTTTACTCTTAACATATTGTATTGTCATGGCTCTCTCTATACACTTCACAGACAGGTTTCTTTAAGGCTCAGATTAGCCTTTCATTGTCATTGTAGGAGTACATACATCTACATATCTTGTTTTGGAAAGAAAAACATTTGGAAATAAAATCAATATTTAGGGTGGGCAGTGGTGGCACATGAGATTAATACCAGTACTCAGGAGGCAGAGACAGGCATATCACTGTGAGTTTGAGGCCAGTCTTGATTAAAGATTGAGTTCTAAGACAGCTTCCAAAGCTACATAGAAATTCTGTCTTGAGAAGAAAAGTAAATCAACATTTTTTCACAGTATCTTTCTTTCTTTCTTTTTTAAATTAATTAATTAATTTTTATTTTACAAGTCTATGCCAGTTCCCTCACCTTCCCTTTATTCCTCCCTTCCTCTTACCCTCTCTGGCCCCTCACATGCACACTGACCACTCGCCCCTCCCATCCCCCAACCCAATTCCACATGTAGGGCAATGCCACCCAGGTGCGAACATGCAAATCTGTCAAGTAGGGACTTGAAGTAGGGACGAGGACTTCTCTCCTGTCTCTAGGTTAAGGCAGTATCCGATAATGGGGGATGTATCCAAATGGTCCTTTTGTGCACCAGGAATACATTCTGGTTCCACTGTCTGAGGTCCTTTAGACTGCTCAGTCCTTCTAGCGGAGACCCATATTCAGGAGGTCTAAGTCAGTCTCATGCTACATTCCCAGCTATCAGTCTGACAGCCCCTTAGCATGTCCTTGTTCAGGTCAGCTGTTTCTATGTGTTTCTTCATCCTGGTCTTGCCCTCTCCCTCTGCATCTGGATTCTAGTTCAACTCAGTGTTTAGTTATGGCTGTTTGCTTCTGTTTCCAACAGGTACTAGATGAGGGCTCCATGATGGTGGATGAGATAGTTGTCGATCTCACTATCAGGGAAGGGCATTCATGGTAGCCTTTCCATGGTTGCTCAAATTATTACTTGGCAGCATTCTTGTAGGTCTCTAGAACTTTCATTAGGTTCAGTTTTCTCTTCAACCAAATAATGACTCCCTGTTTTCTCTTTTATGCTCTCTCTCTCTCTCTCTCTCTCTCTCTCTCTCTCTCTTTCTCTTCTGTCTTCTATTCCTACCCTTACTCAATCTTACTAATTGCACAAGCTTTCCTCTCCTCCCCTTCTCTTTCTCCTACTTCCCTCTCCATTCACTACCCCCCTCCACTTATCATGTGCTCTGAGCAAATTGTCCCTTCCCCTTTCTGTGAAGGACTTTATGGATCTCTTAGAATACACCTTGTATCCTAGTTCCTATTGTATCCTAGTGTAACATATAGGCTAGTGTTCCTTTGCTCTAGGTCTAAAATTAATTTTCTGCAGAGTAGTATTCCATTGTGTTGATGTGCCAAATCTTTTTTTACCCATTCTTCAGTTGGGGGGCAACTAGATTCATTCCAGGTGCTTTCTATTAAAAATAATGCTGCAATGAACATAGTTGAGCACATTTCTTTGTTGCGGATGTGACTCATGTGGGTATATGCTTAAAATGATGATTGCCAGCTCCTTTGGTAAACTAATTCCCATTTTCATGAGGAACAACCATACTAATTTCCAAAATGGCTGTACGAGTTTGCACTCCCACCAGCAGTGGAGGAGTTTTCCCCTTTCTCCACATCCTCTGCAGCATAAGCTGTCATTGGTGTTTCTAAGTTTAGCCATTGTGGCAGGATTAAGATGGTATCTCAAAGTTGTTTTGATTTGCATTTCCCTGATAGCTAAGGATGTTGAGCACTTTCTTAAGTTTATTTCAGCCTTTTTGATTTCCTCTATTGAGAATTATTTCTTCAGTTCTGTATCCTATTTTTAATAGGATTATTTGGTGTTTTGTTGAATAGTTTCTAGATTTCTTTGTATATTTTAGAGATCAGCCCTTTGTCTGATGTAGGAATGGTGAAAAATTTTTCTGAATCTATGGGATGCTGTTTGGTCTTGTCCACTGTGTCCTTTGCCTTACAGTAGCTTCTTAGTTTGAAGAGGTCCCATTTATTAATTGTTGATCTCAGTGTCTGTGCTCCTGGAGTTAAGTTCAGGAAGTGATCTCCTATACCAATTTGTTCGTGTACCTCCTACTTTGTCTTCTAGGAGGTTCAGCCTGGCTGAAATTATGTTGAGGTCTTTTATCCATTTGGACTTGAGTTTTGTGCATGGCGACAGACATGAGTCAATCTGCAGTCTCATACACACCATCATCCAATTGTGCCTGAACCATTTGTTGAAGATGATTTCTTTGTCCAATTGTATTATTTTAGCACATAGACAAAACTAAGGAAGAAAACTACGGACCAATATTCTTGATGCACATAGATTCAAAATCCTCAATAAAATACTAGCAAACTGAATCCAAGAATACATCAGAGAAATCATTCACCATGACCAAGTAGGCTTCATTCCTGGATTTCATGGATGGTTTAACATAGGAAAATCTATCAACATTATCCTCTCTATAAACAAACCGATAAATAAAAACCATATGCTGAAAAAGCCTTTGACAAAATTCAACACCCTTTCATGATAAAGGTATTGAGAGATCAGGGATAATAGGAACATACCTAAATATAATAAAAGCAATATATAGCAAACTAACAGCCAACATCAAACTGAATGGAGAGAAGCTTCAGGTGAATCGTCTAATATCAGGAACAAAACAAGGCTGTTCTCTCTATCTCCATATCTCTTCAATATTGTACTTGATGTTCTAAGTTATAAGACAACAAAAGGAGATCAAGACAACAAAAGGAGATCAAGGGGTCCAAAATGGAAAGGAAGAAGTCAAACTGTTTCTATTTGCAGATGGCTTACATATTTGCAGATATGATTGTTTACATAAGAGATCCCAATATATTCTACCCGGGAACACCTGCTGCTGATAAACACCTTCAGCAAACTAGCAGGATACAAGATAAACTCAAAATAATCAGTAGCCCTACAAAGAGGCTGAGAAAGATATCAGAGAAACTTCACACTTATAACAGCCACAAACAACATAAAGTATCTTGGGGTAATGCTTACCAAACAAGTGAAAGATCTATATAATAAGAATTTTGTGGTTCTAAAGAAAATTAAGACAATACCAGAATATGGAAAGATCTCTCATGTTCTTGGATAGGTAGGATAAATACAGTGAAAATGGCAATCTGGCCAAAAGCAATCAAAAGATTCCATGCAATCCCCATTAAAATCCCAGAAAAATTCTTCACTGACCCTGAAAGGATATTAATCAACTTTATATTGAAAAACAAAAGAGCCAGGATAGCCAAAACTACCCTGTACAATAAAAGAATTTCAGGAGGTATCAGCATCCCTGACTTTAAGCTCTACTACAAACTATAGTTCTGAAAACAACTGGTATTTTGACACAAAAAAAAGACAGGTAGACCAATGGTATCAAATTGAAAATCCAGATATAAACCCACACACCTATTAACACCTGATTTTCGACAAAATATCTACATATCTTCTCAGTTTAGCTCTGCTCATAAGGAATTTGGCCAGGTTTGTAGTACTTGACATGGTTTACCTTGTGTGAGGGTTTATCTTCAATCTCTTTATGATGTGGTTTTGTTTTTTAAGAATTGGGGTACTAGATAATAGGTTTCTATGTGCTCTTTTTAACATCCCTACATTTTCTCTATTTTTTCCTTTCCCCCTCCTCTCTAGTAGTATTCCCACTTTCTGTTGTCATTTTAAATATCATAGTATTCCCACTTTCCAACTTTTCTTAAGCCTTCTCCTCTACAAACCCTTTCTTGTGTTCTGGCTCCCAAAGTTATTCCAAATTAGATACGGAAAAAAACAATAGTACTAAGAACTGCATGTGAGAAAGAGCTTTTGGTGTTTTTCTTCTAGACCTGAGATACCTCAATCAGTTTAATTTTCTCCAATTTTATACATTTAATATAATCTTCCATATTTCTTTATAATAATTAAATTGGCATTGTGTATAGGCCATTTTATTATCCATTCATCAGGGGATTGACATCTGCAATGATTCCATTTTTGAAATTTATAAACAGAGCTGCAATGAACATAGATTTACAAGTGTCATTGGATTATGTAATAAATCCCCTTCTGCATATGCCCAGGAGAGATCATTATTAATTTCATTTCTAATTTTAAGTGGCACTTTTGTGTAAGCTGATAATTTAGCTAAAAGTACAAGGAAGCATGTAACCTCTAATTTGGGAAAATAGAGTTCAAAGTGAAAAATGAATTTTCCCTATAACTTTCTTTCTAATGGAATAAATAACCTAAATTTTGTAGTGTTGTAATTCATTCAAAAATGCTTTTTTTTTTAAATAGCCAATTCATGTTCTATGCCCTTTGTGAGGAAAAGTGCTACATGGTTTCCAGAACATCTTTAGTGATTCAAAGGTTTATTTTTAAAGTTTGTTCATATTAGCATTCCCATATTTATTTAAAGACAAGGGACTGGTAATTACAGGGAATACACCATAACTGAAAGTGAAAGAAAATAAAGCTATTTACCTCAATAATCATATGCACCTGAATGAAAAATAGACAATATTGGCAAAAGAAATTGTGCTAAAAATTAATACACATGATGTCTATGATTTAACAACACAAGACCCTCATGGAAGAACAAATAATTTTAATAGTCATTGTCCCAAAAAAAGTGTGAAAATGTTCAATAAATACATGGTAGATGCTCTATCACTAGAGATATTAAAATTAACAATAAAAGGAAAGCCCTTCTCACAACAAGTATCACATTATCTGCATGAAAATGCATGATTTATTCTTCTATTTAGATGCTCTGTCTTCAATGCAGAGTGAAATGCTTTTATTTTTTTCATAAAGTACATGAATACATTCCTTACAAGTTTGACAAACAATACTTTAATGATTTGTACACCTTGAATTAGCTAAAACTTGCATTTTTATTGAAATGCTTAAAGCTGAATATCTGTGGATTACTTTCTCTTTTAAATTTATATTTTAAAATATTTGAAATTTCATACATGTATATATTGTACTCTGTTCACAGTCACTTCTCATTAATCCTTTCCATCCCCTTGCAATCCTACTGAACCTGTTTCTCCCATGAAGTCCCCATACTTAATTTTGTCTATCTTAGTACTTTTCCTTGGATATATGTCTATAAACATTTAAACTTTCCATCTTTATATTGATAATGATTAAGTTTTCCACAGTGAATAATTTATTTACCTAACAGCTGTTATGAAGTTTACACATAGAAGATGGGGACCTACAACATCGATTCCATCAGTTTCATTCTAATTCCTTAGAGCTGATAATCTCAGCTTAAATATTGGCTTTGGACCAAAACTGCTCAAGATATCAAGATATTTTCAAATTAGCTGTCTGAGATGGACAACCTTCTTACAACACTCTGGCCAGAGTGTCAGATATAGAACATCACATAACCTTTACACACTACTCAGAAACCAGTTAACAAATGTTACAGCTAGTCTTCTTGAGATTTAACCATTGTTTTAGCTTTATATAAGATCACATAGAGAAAATTCTTCCCCAAGATAACTGGAATTAATTCTACAGAAAATAAAACCCCCTCTGCCAACAGTTGGGTTAGTTTTTTTTTTTTTTCTCAAGGTTATGGAAAGTTGTCACCTGTTAAGTTTTGACTATAGTTCTAATAGTCTTGGGGGGTTGAATCTAAAGTTTAGACTCTGAAATCACTTTTGGAAAATAAAAAGGTAAAATGGATGGGTTGTTATTATAGACAGATGTACCTACTTGTGAAATATACTAGCAACTATTCATTATAGACAATTTCCATCGTTATAGACAATTTCCATTTATTGCAGATTCTTGTATATTGATACTTATGTAAAATTATTTTGTATTGCTGTATGTACATTGATACAAAATTGAAATTACATTTTTCATTTGTATATGTTTCACCTTTTGCATACAATGTTTTTTACATACAAATGTAAAATTATTTTTGATATATTGTATGTATGTATGTTTCTGTATATGCTTAACGTATTTTGTATATTGATGTAATTTTAGGATATCTGTATATCATTTCACTTCAGATTTCTCCCTCTTATCAAAGGAATGAAATCTGCAAATAGATGTCTTTTATTTTTGTAAAATTTGGAAAAATTAAATATGTACACCACAGCATGGATACATACTCTTGATTTCAATGGGCAACTGCTTTGAGTTCTGAAAAGTTTGATTCTGTAATCACACATTTTTAGAAGTTATTGCTATCATAATAGTACCTGTAGAAATTAAGACTGGCATTTCTACATCATATGTCACTAAGAAAATGAAACAGATTTTTGGGTATTGCAATATAAATTATATAACAGGTATACCACACTATCCTATCTTTTCATGAGAATGAAGGCATCCAGCTAAGGAATCTGAAGACCATTCCACATATAAGACATGGGAAGAAAAAGGACACATCATCTAGAAAAAATATATCCCAAGGAAAATAAAAGTGACATTATAACACATCTCAAACAGTATACAATGTCATAAATCTTCTCAAAATTTTTTTTCTTATTTTATCTAAAGACATAATGCAAATGGTATTTTTGTAGTCCAAGTTCAATTAAAGATTAAAGCTGGCTTCTCTAACACCAAGAATGTTTGACAAAGCAACATCCAAAATCTCTATCACATTTCAGAAGAGCCACCATATATGTCACAGAAGAAAAACAAAATTTAAGGGCCTGTTTTATTGCTAATATCGTAATTATGACTAATGTCATAAATATTGCCTCAAAATTTATAATGTTAATATATTAATATATTTAACTTCTGTTATGTATTAATGGTCGTATAGAGTACTAATAAATTCCAGGAAAAGGCTTCACCTTGCTTCCTGTACAGGAATTTGGATTTGAGTATCAGATAACTAGTCATTAAGTTTTTGTACTCTATACTAACATAAAGATTATTGATACTATAATATTTAAATTTTCTCCAACGAACTAGGACCATGCCTATCAGCTTCCTTTTATGTCTACAAATGGATGATATGGCCCTGCAATGACAATTCCACCAGGACTGTGATGATGCCACTACGCTGGGAAATGTCATAAAGATAGGATTGAATGTACAAATTGCTCAGAACAATTTCAAGGTGGACAGATGAGATGATTGGCCATCACAGATTAGCCAGGATTGAGACAAGCTCTGCACGTTCCCATTGCACTGAGACTGGAAAACAATACATTTACCTCTCCCAGAATTTAACAATTAACACAAAGTTTTCAGTTCAGGATCCCCTAAAACTGCCATCACTCATAGACAGTAGGAAGTAAATTTAAGAAAACAATGCCGACACTCTCAAGAGATGGGGTGGGTAGTTTTTTCTTAGTTCAATGGGTTCTAGATATTTGTTATTTTGTAGGGGGGTTGGTTATAAGTTGTTACCAGTAATGGTCAGGAAAAACTTGAGCAAAGGAGATTAGATTCAGAGTACTTAGTTTGCAAAAAGGTAGTTATAGATGTGATAGGATATGAGTAAGGAAAAAAAAAGAAAGACAGAAATGGGATAAAAATGTAGCTTGTTGAATTTACTTATAAATCAATAAAAACAAACAAACAAACAAACAACAAAATCTACTAGTTTTAAATATTTTACATTGGTTTGAATTTTTGTATATTGGTACAAGTTTGATATAATTTTTGTTAGAACATGCTGTACATTCATTTCTAATCTTTTTCAAGGTATTCTACATATGCAAATCATGTAAAAATGTAATCCAAATATTTAGCCATTGAAAGTTATTACCAACTATTTAGGATAAATGCAAAAACAAGTTAGCAATTAATCATCTATTGCAAACTAATTTGTCATATTAAGTATGTTTTCAAGGTCAATCAGAGATATATTTTATATAGCTCATCATAAAACTCTTCAGAGATCTATAAAATATGAATTTAAATAATGAGACATGTATGCTCCTGACAGCACTAATCTACTCCTGAGAAGATGATGAGCATCAAATAAACTTCACATGGAGCTTAATTTGTTTGTTGCAATATTTATCCACTGTGAAAGAAAGTGCACTTACCTCAACTGCTGCCAGTATGCTGTCTAAATTGCGCAAGTAGAAAAAAAGAGAAATGACTGTTGAATTTTGCCAAGACAAGGAAATGCAGTCCTCCAGAATATACTGTGAGTTCAAGGACACGCAAGGGCTAAGCGAGAGTAGATTAGTCTAAAAGTGAAACAGAGATAATGTCCTAATCTAAGCACTAGAGATGATTGTAAAACAGGGGTAGTGATTAAGAGTTATCTGGTAGGGTGACTGCATTGCTCCAGTGATCTTCAGCTTGAATCCCAATGACTGTCTTTGTGTTTTTAATAATTCATGCTACACTCACTTTTTATTTTTAGGAAGAAAAGTAGTGATATTTATGATTTATTAAAGCTTGCCTTAGGATTTAGAAAAGCAAATTCAACCTCAAATTATAATGATCAGGCAGTGGTGACACATTTTTAATCTCAGAAACCAGAAGCTAGGAGGTAGTGGTATACACCTATAATCCTAGGATCGACAGATCTCTGTGAATCCAAAACCACCCAGATCTACACAAGAATGAATCATTCTAAAAGAGAATTATAGGTCACATCTTTAATCACAACATTAGGAAAGTATATAAGACAGAAGTAATGTCTCAGAGAGGCTTTTCCTTCTCCTGAAACACTGAGTAGAGGCAGTTGTTTGAGACTTGGTGAAGAACTCATTTATGGATTAGCCATTTCAGACTGAAATGGGTCTGAGGGCTATTGACTTGCTGCTTTACTTTTCTGATAGTCAGTTTGAAACTTGCAGCCTAATATGAGCCTCTGGGTCTTGTGTGTGTGTGTGTGTGTGTGTGTGTGTGTGTGAGAGAGAGAGAGAGAGAGAGAGAGAGAGTGAGTGTGAGTGTGTGTGTGTGTGTTTTACAAAGGGAAAATATAGTAGTATCTTTTGTTATACCCTACCAAATAAAGCTTGCCTGAAGGACAGATGACAGAGCTAGTAGCTAATTAACTATAGTGTTCTGGTGGTCTGCAAAGAAAGAAAAGACGTGATATGGCAGTGTGGAAAGAGGAAGTGATAACACAGAAAGAGACAGGATCTCAATCTGTTAAGATGGGAAGTTGAGTCTTTAAGGTGACAGCGGTTTTGCTCCTTCATCTCTCTGATGCCTAAGCGTTTCTTCTATATTTGACTCCAGGCTCTCATTACTAAGACCTATGTTACAAAAGTTACGCTCACAAAGGATAAATCAAGAAATATTGCATAAAAATAACACATAGGAGCTATAAATATTTATTGGCAGATGAATAAAGAAAGAATAAAAAATCTTTCTTTCAAAGCAGAGCTTCATAAAATTTTATGAATTTGTGTAAACATGTCAATTAATACTTACTGTTAAGCCCAGTTTCATCTTCTAAACAATTTTTCCTTCTTTTGAATGGCTTGCTGACAAATGATAAATGTTTTATTCACTAAGTAAGAGTATTTATAAATTCTGTACTATGGTGCAATCCATGAGCAAGAAGAATAATTCTTTTAAGCAATTTAAGACTTAGAGAAAGTGATTTGTAAAATAAAATTCACTTAACCCCTTCTCATTCAAACATATACAAAGATATTAATAATCAAATCTGTAGTGATTTGGAATTCATATTTGAATACTACAGCATTCCTTGGAACTTTATTCAAAATGGCAATCCTAGAGGTAAAACTCAGATCTGAAAACATGTGGGTGGGTTGCAGTACATTTATTTTAACAAACTTCGATTTTTATTATAGAATGTGTCCGTGTGTGTTTAGCACACACACACACACACACACACATATATATATATATATCCTAATGAGGAATTAGGGGAGAGGAAACATCATAGCCCATAGTCAAGAAGCCTCAATTTCTTCAGAATAAAATATTTGAGGCATGTCATTCTAAATATTGTTCAATCATGAACCGAGACACATAGCCCAATTGATAAAATCATCACCTTCTGAACACAAAGATTTGATTTTGATCCCAGAACCTATATAAATATATACAAACAAATAAGTATTATATAACCACTAAGTGATAACAAACATATATGACCAATCAAATATCCAAAAACCACTTACACCGCCTCTTGTGAATGTGAGCATTGTGTTCTATAGAGTTTTTCTGTTGTCTGGGAATAAAGGCATCTTTCAGGAACCTGAGAGAATTGGGATAATAAGCAAGGTTTTAGAAAACTGTTTATAAGCTGGACAAAACAGCCCTACAGACTACAGCTAGGATATCTGAATCTTCTTCGAATCCCCCAAGACAGCGCCCCTTACCAGCAGGAAGTAGTTTGGAAAGAACGATGCCCAAATTCCCAAATATTGTGTATAAATGTTTGTTTTCATTTAATTGGACTTTGTTATATAAAATTAAATAAAAAAAAAAAAAAAAAGAAAAAAAAAGAAAGAAAACTGTTTATAACATTTGTTAACCAAGCTCTATGGAATGTGGAATGGCAAAGCTTATTTATACTCCTTGCTAGGATAATATGTAATGCTGGACCATCTCAGCCAACAGCATTTGAGTTGTTCTATAGGAAAAGAAATCTATGGAAACTATAAGAGAGTACTCTGAAAGTCTGGATTACCTGGGCCATCCATTTTCTTTGGAGTCTACTTCCCTTGCTCTGAAAACACAAGCTTTCGAAGTTATCATACATCTCTGCATTAACACGAGTATGACTGCATTGTAAACAAGCCAGTCAAAGATTATATTTTGTTTTATATTTTAGTAGTAAAATTTGTATCAACTGTCTTATGGTTTCTTTAGGTTTATATTTTATGTACATGTAGCCAGGATTTTCAGAGGGTTTTCACTAATAAAAGTAGATCTCTATTAACCAAGATGTAATCCACAGCATTAGCATTTCATTCCAAATGGAAACAAATGCATAATGTGTTCCCCAAGTCAACACATATTATGACTTATATATCAAAGTTCAAGCATTCCTAAAGTATAGCTGCTTAAATTTAGCATGCCGTGTTACCATCCCATGTATCTCAGCAGCTGTTGTTCACGCATCACCATTCAAATAATTCAAAGACAACACAATACCATACAGGATACAGATAATCTATGTATTCCCCATCTCTATATTCCTTATTATTTTAATTATTTGTAAATAATTTAGTTTTTTCTATGACTGTTAAGACCCTTTATTGTGTTGATGTCCAGCTTGAATAAATAAAGCTTGTTTAAAAGGACAAAGAATGAAACATGACACTAGCTAATCTCTACAGACAGAATGGAAGGAAATGGCTGGGTGACGGGAGGACATATGTACGCATTTTGTGTGCTAAGATGCTAACAAGGTAAGGGTTGGCTCTGCCTTGATCCTTCTTCACTCTAATCCCTGAATATGTTCTTCTATAACTGACTCCAAATTTTTACTTCTTAGGCCAATTAAGAAGTCTATTTATCCATTTCCTTTTCTCTCTTTTTTGTATATATATATATATTATTCTTATTTTACATATCGAACCCAGTTCCCTCTTACTCCCTCCCTTCATCCCTCTGTCCCTTTACTTTCTCAACTACACTCTCAGGCCCATTGACCACACTCCCCTCCCTCCCCCCAACTCTACACATAGGGTGATGGCCTCAAGGAGGGGTCATCTAAATCTGTTAAGTCATTTGCAGTAGGGACAAGTCCTTCTCTCCTGTCTCTAGGTTAAGGGCGTATCCCTCTATTGGGAATGTGCAGCCAAAGCCAGTTTATGCCCCAGGAATACATCCTGTGTCCACTGCCTCAGGTGCCTTGGAATGCTTAGGCCTTCTAACTGAGACTCGAGTTCATGGGATCTGAGTCAGTCCCATGCTGGATTCCCAGCTATCAGTCTGGGGGCCCATTAGCTCCTCCTTGTTCAGGTTGGCAGTCTTTATGAGATTCTGCAGCCTAGTCTTGTCCTCCCTCTCTGCATCTGGATTCCAAATCAGCTCACTGTTTAGTCCTGTGTGTTTGCTTCTATTTCCATCAGCTACTAGATGAGGGCACCATGTTGGTAGATAAGTTAGTCATGGATCTCATTAAATGGAAGGGCATTTATGGTAGTCTTTCCACTGCTGTTCAAATTGTTTGTTGGAATTAGTCGTGTAGGTCTCTGGACATTTCTCTAGGTTCAGTATTCTCTTCAAACCTAAAATGGCTCTCTCTTATATGAGTTCTCTCTCTCTCTCTCTTCTCTCACCTATTCCACCCCTGACTCAATCTTCATATTCCCATGGTCTTTCCTTTCCTCCGCTTCTCTTTCTCCTAGTTTTCTCCACACTCACTGTGCTCCCCCCCCCATTCCCCATATGCTCTGGAGATCTTGTCCCTTTCCCCTTGTGTAAGGGACCTTATAGAATCTTCCTTGTATCCTACTTTCTCTGGTGGTGTGAATTATAGGGTTGTGATTCTTTGCTCTAGGTCTAAAATCCATATAGGAGTAAGTACATACCATGTTCCTCTTTTTGTGACTGGATTACTTCACTCAGGATGCTTTCTTCAACTTCCATCTACTTGCATGTGAATTTCAAGATTCCATTGCTTTTTTTTTTAACACAGAGTAGTATTCTATTGTGTAAATATGCCAGATATTCTTCATCCATTCTTCAGTTCTGGGGCATCTAGGTTACTTCCAAGTTCTTG
The DNA here is from genome assembly GCF_943737965.1 of Phodopus roborovskii. Classification (NCBI taxonomy): domain Eukaryota; kingdom Metazoa; phylum Chordata; class Mammalia; order Rodentia; family Cricetidae; genus Phodopus; species Phodopus roborovskii. The sequence continues at coordinate 22,137 of NW_026126255.1, forward strand.
CTATTACAAATGATTTTGCTATGAACATAGTTGACCTCATTTCTTTGTTGCATGGCTGTGTATCATTTGGCTACAGGCCAAAGAATGGGAATGTCAGGTCCTGTGGTAGACTGATTCCCATTTTCCTGAGGAACCACCATACTGATCTCCAAAATGGTTGTATGAATTTGCACTCTGACCATAAGTGGAGGAGTTTTCCACTTTCTCCATATCCTCTCCAGCATAAGTTGTCATTGGTGTTTCTAATTTTAGTAAGATGGTTGTTTTGATTCACATTTCCCTGATACCTAAGGAAGTTGAGCACTTTCTTAAATGTCTTACAGTGTTTTTGATTTCTCTATTAAGTGCTCTCTATTAAGTTTTGTACCTCATTTGTTAATAGGGTTGATTGGTGCTTTGTTGACTAGTTTCTTGAGTTGTTTGTATATTTTGGAAATCAGCCCTCTGTCAGATGTAGGATTGATAAAGATCTTTTCCCAGTCTGTGGGCTGCCTTTTGGTCTTGTCAACTGTGTCCTTTGCCTTACAGAAATACCTAAGTTTGAGGAGGTCCAATTTATTTATTGTCAATCTCAGTGTCTGTGCTACTGGAGTTATGTTCAGGAAGTGGTCTCCTATACCAACATGCTCAAGGGTACCTCCCACTTTCTCTTCTAACAGTTTAAATGTGGCTGGATTTATGTTGAGGTCTTTGATCCATTTGGATTTTAGTTTTGCACATGGGGATAGTCATGGGTCTATCTGCAATCTTCTATATACCATCACCCAGTTGTTCCAGCACCATTTGTTGAAGATGCTTTCCTCCTCCTATTGTATACTTTTTGCTCTTTTGTCAAACATCAGGTGTTCATAGGTGTTTAGGTTAAAATGAGGATTTATGGTTCAATTCCATTTGTCTACTTGTCTATTTTTGTGTCAATACCAGGCTATTTACAGGACTATAGCTCTGTAGTAGAGCTTACAGTCTGGGAAGGTGATGCCTCATGAAGTTGCTTTAATATACGTGGTTATTTTGGCTATCCTGAATCTTTTGTTTTTCCATATAAAGTTGATTATTATCCTTTCAAGTTCAGTGAAGTATTGCCCTGGGTTTTTAATGGGGATTACATTGAATCTGTAGATTGCTTTTGGCAAGATTGCCATTTTTACTAAGTTTATCCTACCTATCCAAGATCTTGGGACATCTTAACATTTTCTGGTATTTTCTTTAATTTCTTTCTTTAAAGCCACAAAGTTCTTATTATATGGTTCTTTTATTTATTTGGTAAGAGTTACCCCCAACATACTTTATGTTGTTTGTGGCTATTGTAAAGGGTGATGTTTGTCTGATTTCCTTCTCAGCCCCTTTGTCGTCTGAATAAAGTATGTCTACTGAATATTTTGAGCTTATCTTGTATCCTGCTAGTTGGTTGAAGATGTTTATTAGCTGTTGGAGTTTCCTGGTAGAGTTTTTTGGGTGGCTTATGTAAACTATCATGTAATCTGCAAATAGTGATACTTTTATTTTTTTATTATTTTTGGTAGAAATTCAAGTACAATATTAAAAAGATATTGAGAGAGAGGGCAGACTTTTCTTGTTCCTCATTTTAGAGGAATCACCTTAAGCTTTTGTCCATTCTGTTTGTTGTGGACGGTTGGTTTCCTGTATATTCCTTTTATTGTGTTTAGATATGTTCCTTTTATGTCTGATCTGTCTAAGTCCTTTTTCATGAAAGAGTGTTGAATTTTGTCGCAGGGTTTTTCAGCATCTAGGGAGATGATCATGTTGTTTTTCTTTTTCAGTTTTTAATATAGTGGATAGATTTTTATATATTAAACTATACCTGAAACCCAGGGATGATGCCAACTTGGTCATTGTGGATAAATTCTTTGATGTATTCTTGGATTCTCTTTTCCAGTATTATATTGAGTATTTTTGCATCAATGTTCATGAGGGATATTTGTCTGAAATTTACTTTGTTAGTTGTGTCTTTGTGTGTCTTGGGTACCAAGGTGATTGTGGCCTGGTAAAAAGAGTTCAGTAATGAACTTTGTTTCTCTTGTGTGGAACAATTTGAGGAGTATTGGTATTAGCTCTGCCTTGAATGTCTGGTAGAATTCTGCACCAAAAACATCTGGCCCTGGGCTTTTTTTTTTTTTTTTTTTTTTTGGGTTGGGATAATTTTGATGACTGCTTCTATTTCATTATGGGTTATAAATCTAATTAAGTCGTTTGATTTAATTTTTGGTAATACTTTTCCAGAAAATTTTCCATTACTTTGAATTTTCAAATTTTGTGGAATATGGTTTTTTGAATATGACCTCAATATTGTTTGGATTTCTTCTGTGTCAGTTGTTATGTACCCCTTTTAATTTCTGATTTTGTTAATTTGCATGTTCACTCTCTACTTTTTCATTAGTGTGGATAAAGGTTTGTCTATCTTGTTGATTTTCTCAGTTCAGCTTCCATGAGTTTGTAGGGTTACTGTGATTTGTGTTGTTGTTGAATTCCAACTTTATAGCATTACGGTTTGATTAGATACAGGGGATTATTCCAATATTTTTGTTTCTGTTGAGGTTTGTTATGTCACCTAGTATGTAATCAAGTTTAGAGAAGACTCCATGTGGAACAGAGATGAGATGAAGGTATATTCTTTTGTGTTTGGATGAAATGTTCTATAGATGTCTATAAAACCCAATTGAGACATCTTCTCCACGGAAACTCTCAAGGGCAGAAAGTCCGGAATAGATGTTCTACAATACTAAGAGCCCAGGGATGCCAGCCCAGGTATTATACCCAGCAAAACTCTCAATCACTCTAGATGGAGAAAACAAAATATTTAATGACAAAGCCAGTTTTTCACAATTTGTATCTACAAATCCAGCCCTGAAGAATGTTCTGGAAGGAAAACTCCTACCCAAGGACGTTAACTAAGCTCACGAGGACATAGGCACCAGATAATCCCAGTTCACCAGAAACCAAGGTAAAGCAGGGCAAATATATTCACAGCTCTATCAACAACAACAAATATAAAACAAACAAGACTCAACAATCAAAGGTCCTTACTTTCTCTCAATATTAATGGTCTTAACTCACCTATTAAAAAAAAACCACAGGCAACAGAATGGATTTGAAGACAGAATCCATCCTTCTGCTGCATATAAGAAACACATTTAATCTTCAAAGACAGGCGTTACCTGAAGGTACAAGGTTGGGAAAAGATTGTCCAATCAAATGGACCCAAGAAGCAAGCAGGTGTGCCTTCCTAATATATAACAAGTTAGACTTCAAACTAAAATCAGTCAAAAGAGATGAAGACACTTCACCACAAGAGAAATCCATCAGCACAAATACTCAATTCTGAACATCTATGCCTGAAATCCCAAGGTGCCTACATCCGTAAAAGAAACTGTACTAAAACTCAAAGCTCACATAAAACCTCATGTACTTATAATGGTAGATTTTAACACCCCACTCTCACTCCTAGACTGGACCAACAGTCAGAAACTTAACAAAGAAACAAAAGAATGAACTCAAGTTTTTTATCAGTTGGTTTTCATAGACATCTCTAGAACATTCCATCCAAACACAAAAGCATATACCTTTTCTTTCTTAATATTGTATATGTTATTTTTTCCATGCTGACATTTTAAAATTTAAGTAAGAAATAATCTTATTTCATATATCAACCACAGTTTACCCTACCCTCCCTCCCATCTTCCCATTGCCTCCATTGACTACCATCCCATTGCTCTTTTGTTCCATAGAAAGTGTGAGTCCTTCTATGGGGGATCATCAAAGTCTTTCACATCATCGGGAGCAGGGTCTAGGGCTTCCCCCATGTGTCTAGGCTGAGAGAGTATCCCTCAATGCAGAATGGGCTTCCAATGTCCATTCGTATACTAGGAATAAATGCTGATCCATTACCACATGCCCAGAGAATTCCAAGTCCTCCTAACTGACACCCACATTCAGGGTGTTTGGTTTGGTTCCGTGCTGTTTATGAAGCTCTCAGTCAGAGGTCCATGAGCTCCCTGTTACTCAGGTCAGATCTTTTTGTGGTTTTCCCCAGCCTGGTCTTAGATAATTTTCTCATCATTCCTCCCTCTCTACAACTGGATTTCAGAAATTTGGCTCAGTGCTTAGCTGTGGGTCTCTGCTTCTGCTTCAATCAGCTACTTGTTGAAGGCCCTAGAATGGCACATAAGGTAGTCATTTATCTCAATATAGGGCATATAAGGTAGCCTCTCCAATATTGCTTAGATGGTTAGTTGGGGTCATCCTTTTAGATCTCTGAACATTTCCCTAGTGCCAGATTTCTCTTTAAACCTATGATGGCTCTCTCTCGTAAGGTATCTCTATAATTCCTCTCTTCTATTCTTCCCATAACTCAATTTTCCTGCTCTCTCATGTTCTTCCCACTTCTTTATTCACCTTTTCATCCTCTTAATTCCCTTTCTCATCCCCCCATGCTTTCAGATTTCTCAGTAGATATCCCTTTCCTTTCTTCACAGGACCATGTATGTTTCTCTTAGGGTCCTCCTTGTATCCTAGCTTCTCTGAGGGTATGGATTACAGGCTGGTAATCTTTTACACTATGTCTAATATCCATATATGAGTGAGTACATACCATTTATGTCTTTTTGTGACTGAATTACTTCCCTCAGAATGGTTTCTTCTAGTTCCATCCATTTTCCTGCAAATTTCAAGATTCCATTGATTTTTTTTCAGCTGAATAATACTCCATTGAGTAAATGTATATATTTTCTTTATGTATATCTCCAGACATTTCTGTCTACATGAACAAAACCTGAAAGCTACTGTTTGTTCCTCCATTGTGGCTTTTGTGGTTGTCTATGCCCCCTCCTTGGATCCTTGGGAAACATTCCTTAAACTCCTTAGACCAGTCCCCATGTGAGTTTGATTTTATCTGCATTCAACCACCACAGCTATCACATGCCAGTGTCCAAGCTGCAGCAAGTGATTTTACTTAGCTTGCTGTTTCGTCTTAACATGCCAGTAGGGCAAAGCCTCTTTTTTGTTTTTTATTTTTATAAGTTAACATGTTTTCTTATTTTTATTTATTTTTCTAGACATGATTTTATTTTTATTTTAAAACACTCTGATCTCATTTTACATACCAATTGCAGTTTGCACTCCCTCCTGTGCCTGTCTCCACCTCCCACCATTCCACACCCCATCTACTCCTTAAAAGAATAAAACTTCCCATGGGTAGTCAATGAAGTCTGGTACATCTTATTGAGGCAGGACCAACATTCTCCTTATTATATCTAGCCTGAGCAAGATGTCCCTCCAAAGAGAATGGACTCCAAGGAACCAGTTGAAGGACTAGGGATAATAAAAATATCATGAGTGATATAATCCATAACCAGAATGACAAATATAGCATGTAGTCACTCATAAGTAGTTATAGATATAAAGCAAAAGCCAATGAGCCTATAGTCCATGACTCCAGAAAAGTTAGGCAACAAGGAGAATCCTAAGAGATGTATACATGGCTCCTCCTGGGAAAGGGAAATAGACAAGACCTTTGACAAATTTGGGATTGTAATGAGGGGGAGAATGTAATGAGAGAGGGAGAATGGAATGAAGAATGGGAGAAGGAGGGGAGAATGGGAGGGAGGAACAGTACATGAGGGAACTGGATGGTGGAGGTAGAGGAAGGACAGATACAGAGAGCAAAGACAGACATATATTGATTAAGGGGGTCATGGGGCTAGTGAGAAACCTGGAACCATGAAAATTCCTGGGAATTCACAAAGATAACATCCAACTAAGACCTTAATCATTAATGGAGAGTGTAACTGAAGTGGCCTTCAACTCTAATCAAATTGAAGACTATCTGAATTATCATTATTGCACATTCATCCAACAACTGATGGAGGCAGATGAAGAGATCCACATCCAAGCTCTTGGATGAGTTCCCAGCATCCAATCAAAGAGAGGGAGGAGTGATAATATAAGCAAAGGGGTCAAGATCATTTGGGGAATACCCACAGAGACAGCTGACCTGAGCTAGTGGGATCACACTGACTCCAGACTGATAGCTGGGGAACATATATGGGATCAAAATGGGCCCTGTGATTGTGGGTGACACTTGGCTTGGTCAGTCTGTGAGTATTCTGGAAGTGGAACAATAAAAAGTCTCTTACAGGAACCATAGTCTTTCTCCTCGTAACTATCTAAAGCCCGATGTAGCATTTAAATCCCTGTATTTGAATACTAAATGTACCAGGCCTTTCCATTTGAGCCACCAATTAGAACCCAACCCAAAACTTGGAGACTAATTATTAGTTATGAAGGCTCTGTTTAGCTTAGGCTCATTTCTGGCTAGCACTTTTAACATAATTTGTTTCTATTTGTCTACCTTTTGCCTCAGGGTATTTTAGCTTTCATTCTTTCTGTCTATCTTATTTTCCTCCTGTTTCCCTGTATGGCTAATGGGCTACCTCAGCTTTTTATTAGACCAATAAGGTGCCTTAGATAGGCAAGATGAAACATATGCAACACATCTTTATTTTGTTTTATTATTTTCATATCAATTCCCATTCCTTCTCCCTCCCTCAGCCCTTCCCTCCCATGAAAACACATTGTTCTATACTTAAAAAATAAAACATAAACAAATAAAACACATATTTACATCAATAAAAGGCAGCAGAAACAAATGTAACACACCTTTACACAGTAAAAGAAATATTCTACAGAATAAACAAATAGAACAAATCTTTGTCCAGTTAAAATAATATATTCCTTAAAGGCATGATATATCAATACAATCTCAAAAATAAAAAAAAAATAACTTTAAAAAAAGCCCTCTTCTCATTGTAGCAAAAAAATTGACTTTTGGCGTATAGCATTGTCTCTAATTACTCAGGACATCTTATCTTGTTCTGAAGAGGTTTGAGGGTTTTCTCTGGTATGTTATATTTTTTAATCTTTATCTACAGTTTCCAAAATTCTTCAGCTATATTCTTAAAATTACTCACTTGCACATTATGTATTATGTATTACTGCATATTTCAAGTACCTCAAAGAGGTCAATAATTCAATACTGCAGTCAATTCCATGTTTTTTTCTCAATAACAGAAGCTGTTGCTTCAGCTATAGTCATGATAATTATGGTGCTGAATGGGATATATGTCCATGCTTGGTCCTCAATCATTGTTCCTCAATCATGGTCACTTGAAGTTTATTCATAATTGATAGACTAACTTTTTTATAGGTTTATTTCTCATTATCTTTGTAACTAAAAGTTTAACGGCTTCTGTAATATTTTTCCCTCCAAGTTAAGTTCTAGTGCAATGTTATATAATTGGTGAAAATATATCACAGCAGTGAATCGCTGCTGTGATACTCATTAATCATATCTAACATAGTTTTATGACAGTCACTCAAGGTGGCTTCCTGTTAGTAACATTAGCAACATCATATGCTTTGAATAATTATGATCAGTATAACAAGACAAAACCATAAAAAAGAAAAATTATATAATGAATAAGTGCAGTACATATATGATGGACAAGGCTTCTGATGACATACACAGAATGCTGTTTAGCAATAAAATTTTATTAAAGGAGAAGAATTGTATTAGAAAATAAAAATAAATTGTAAAATATGATAACTATATTAGACAGTAACAGACAATTTTTATCACTGTAAAATATTCTTTCTAAATTTATTTATGTGTCTCTACTTCAAAATGCTCAACTTATCAGCCAGGACCAAAAGTAAGTACTTGGGTTTAAAGCTCTACCAGACTATTAGCAATGAATTCACATCTTTTTTGTGAAAGAAATACCAATAGATACCCTTGCAATTTTGTATTTTTTCCCAGTTATTTCTGTTGAATTTTCATAGACTGTGTCACCAGTCATGTTGTTTCTTCTAAGGTAATGAATCTACAAATATCAGAGTCCCTGATGGTATATCTGTTCTTACCTAGTAATCACGACCAAATAACTCTTTTCTTTCTGAAATTCTTCAATTGGATCTTATATGACTACCAACCATGTTATTATTTCAGAATTTATATGGAAAGAGACCAGCACAAGATTAATTTAGAGACTGTTAGACACACACAAAAAAGAAAAAGCATAATTCCTAGAATAAATTAAGAATTATTTGTATAGATGAGTAAACTTGTTTTCACATAATAATCTTACCTAACGTTCATAGAATTCCACAATGTCAAGATATACTGAAAATATGGAGGCAATGAAATGGTATATTAAGAGGTGGAAATTTGAGGAGGCAATTAAAATATAACATCTAACTGTCAAAGTGTCAGTGTACTTATATAGATATTGCGAGACCTTCTTTTCCTCTATCACCTTTCAAGATTTGCCATCTTGGAAAAAGAAAAGACATACTCAACAGATATATAAAATATACAAATACATTAACTTTGGATTCCTGCACTACAAGAATATAATTAAGAAATTAGTCTTGTATAAGTCTAATCTAAGACATTTTCATGTCAACCTTGGTTGACTGACCTAGTTTTAATTCTGCACTGGTAAACATTAAGCATCAATCTTAAGGGTCAAGGATTAGTAATTTTAGGAAGCCATGTTTTATATAACTTGCTAAATAGGATAACATGAATTTTAAAACCACAAATGATCCCAAATGATGAACATAGAATGATGGGAGATGTCATTATGTAAATATTTCTCATACTGGTTAATGAATAAAATACTGTTGCCAATAGGAAAGGAAGATAGGAGGGACTAGGAGACAAGGCAGAAAGAGGAAGTAGGAAGGAGGAGTCAAAATAGAGAGTCTGGAGAGAGAGCAGGACACCGGCTCTTGGTAAGATGAGACCTCGTGGAAATACATAGATTATTAGGAATGTGTTAATAATTAAGACAAAGATAGCCAAGAAGAAACTAGTACCTGGCCAACAGCATTATATCAAGTACAGAGTTTCAGTGTGTGATTCGGGCTGGGTGGCGGTACAATACCAGGCATTGGGCAGAAAAAACTACTCCTTACAATAGAGTGACTAAACAAACACAGAATGGAGATGCTATCAGCCATATCTCTTAAACTAGCTAAGTTCAACTCATTCAGCTCAATAATCTACGAATGAATTATATATATTAATCACTTTGATCCTTGACCATACAAAGCTACAATCTGATAGGTGGTGATTTTTCCCTCCTTCAATACCAGCATTGGGTGGCAGAGGCAGGAACATCTCTAAAGACAAGCCTGGTCTACAGAGTGAGTTCTATTACAGTCAGGGTTACACAGAAAATCCCTACCTTGATTTAAAAAAAAAACTACAAGAATAAAACCCTTGAAGCTCAGATTCAATTTTCCATATAACATTACTAACATTTTCAGCACAGTGCATTAGTATGTAGTAAATCTACCACTAGGACAATTTATCTACTATCATCTTAGATTTGGATCACCTGAGGCCTTATAAATTGACAACAGGACAATAGGTAGAACCACATGATTTAGTTCTCTGTAAACAAGGATACCTGCAGAACCACTCAATTACAAGACACTTTCTAAATTAAGATGAAATACCACTTGTCAAATTTAACTAAAGGAGAGTTATACATTTATAGTTTCAATATGGGCAGGAGGAATTATGCCCTCGAGACATTTATTCTGCCTTTATTTGTTGGTCTATTTTATTTTAAGCACTTTATTTTAATTCACTCAAAATAAAAACATCACTCTTCTCGTTAAAGAAGCCACTCAAACCAAAGTTATATACATCTCAATGAACTTCTGTATAGTCAGAAAGGCCATCCTGGAACAAAAAATTATAATTAGGATTTTATTATTTCATTATCAATAGCATGATAAATGAAAGACCCAACATTCCTTTGATACAACAAAATTGTTGAGATAATATACTCAAAAACAAGAAAGGATTATAGTAACTCCTGGTGTCATTTCTGCTCACTGGGATTTTCACAGGTTCATGTACATTTCATTAAAATTTATAAAGTTCAGGCACAAGTTGCCAGGGATGTTATTTCTCATAATGAAATGTATTAGTCCTCCCACATTAATTATAAAACTCTACACAGACATGCTCACAGTAAATTTGATGGAGGCAGTTCTTCAGTGGTGGTCATTTCTACATAGGCATCTCAATTTGGAAACTAAGAAAGACAATTTTGCCCAATTTAAAGTTCCCTATTTTCCATTATTCAGGCTTCCTTTGAACTTTACATTTAGAGGATATTCTTTAAAAGTCTTCCATATATCATATGATACCAGGATATATTTTTATTCAAAGATCTTTCTATATCTAAAGGAAGATAATATACAAAAGCACCACAAATAGCATTCAACAGTTAGTATTCATAATCAGAAATGTTCAAAACATGACTTAAGAAAATGCAAGGAAAAGAAAAGGGATTTTATTTTTCTTTCATTATTCATTAATCTTGCCTTTTTCTTTATGAAAACATTTTGTTACAGGGCCACAGTGAGCACATATGACATCAATCTCATGTAAATCTCTACTCTTAGACATGTTTGAAGTAAGTATGTATGTATATATAAATGTATAACAGAATATATATAATGTATGACAGAATGACATAGAAGCTGCAATCTTTTTTGATTCTAATTAGATATCTTACAGTAACATAAAGTAAATTTCTCTTGTAAATAGCAACGTGAAATAATGGACCTACAAAATCAGAAGTATTTAAAAATACTACATATGCACATCTCCATGAGAGAGATAATTATTCATATTTAGATTAAAAAGAAAAGTACATTCTTAATAAATACAACACAACACACTTATTTTCTAGAAGGTAAATGACAACTACTTCATAAATTTGAAATGACTGTTGTGGTAAAATCAGAAAGTGATGAGTTATATACTTAATACAGTGCTATTTATGGTCAAGCTACCCATTTATTGTAAGGGAATAATTTATTTCATAATTGTGTTAGACCTCAGAATTGCAAATTGATTTTTTGCTTTCTGACAATGTTGCAAATATGTGAATGAAAGAATTTAAAAGGAGGACACATTGAACGTAAAGTCATAGGTTGCTAGTTCAGGGCTTTCCTCTCATTGTTTTCGGCCTTTGGTAATGTGTACTAGAGGAAAGCTGTTATTCTCATGGAAATTGCATATGAGTAGTAGTGGAAGGAGAAAAAAGAATGGGGGAAATGAAGGACATACTGAAAATAAATCATCTAACTTTTGTTCACATGAACCAAATCAAATACAAAAATTAATAAAACTGAAATTCCAAAAACAAATAAAGAAATCATGAAACATCAAATTTCCACATGCCAAAAATTGAAATAGGACCATTCTATTACATAATACTCCAAAATTTACTCAAAATGGATTAATGGCCTAAGTATGTGACAAAAGTGTGCAAGCATCTAAAAGCCTTGTAAGAAAATAGCAGAGACCAATGTAGGCAAAGATCCAGTTGGTAAAATGCTTCTTGTGTAACCCAGAAGATATAAGCTCATTTCTTCAACATATCCATGAAAGATAGAAGCAGTAGCTTTTGGCTATAAACCCAAACAAGGAGATCCTAGATGGGGCAACACTCCAGCTAGTCTGGCCAAAATTGTAGTGAGCTCCTGGCTCAGTGAGACAGAGCCTTTCTCAAAATAATTAAGATAAAGTACCTTTGAGGAAGGCAGCAAACATGTAACGCATGCACAGATATGTGCAAGCATGTTTATACACCATCTACACAATCACAAAGAAAAGGAAAATTGTAGAGATGATACTTAGATTAGTCTTAGCAATAATATTGTGAACATGTCAACAAAAATGTTCATGCTTAAAAGCAAATGGAAGTGCATAACTTTTTTAGTACAAAAGAACAAAATGTAAAGGGATCTTGGAGGTTCAAAGTATAATGTGTATCAAATATGTGTCAAAAGAGTTTATCATGACCACATGACCATATATTTTAAATACACACAACTCAAATAATTCAGTATTCCCTAATATATAAGTTTGGCAAAAGGACTTTTTAATGATTTCTCCCAAGAAGTAAAGGTGAAACAAAAACAAAATAGGATTATGAAAAATATGCATGCTAGTAGTAATCAACAGTAAATATGTGTTTAAACAAAATGAGATAATAATTTCCACGTGTAAGCATGGCTAGTTACAAAAAAGGCAAGAGAGAAGTAGTGAAGATATATAGCAAAGGGCATCCCATTAAGAAAATTTAGACTGTTGTGGACATGCTGAAAAAAAATCATGGAGTAGTATTATGTAGTTATAAGTATCAAATGAAGCCACAGTCCCTCTTCTAATTATATACTCAAAGAAACCTGAATGACCCCCTTTACATTATCCATATTCTAGTGCTAGAGATATGGCACAGAAGTTAAGAACACCTCCAGTTCTTGTATAGGACCTGTGCTCAGTTCCCAGCACCCACATTTGAAGACACACAAATAACTGTGACTTCCTTTTCAGAACATTAACCACCCTTCCCTGGAATCCACAGGCAACTGCACTCACACATGCACAGACACAAACACACAAATAACAATAACAATAATAATAGTAATATGAATATGCATAAGGTAAATATTTAAAGCAATATTTATTCTCCCATGATAATTACAGCATTATCCACTATGATTTGAATGCAGATATAACCAATTTTACACTCATGAATAAGTGACAGAATTTTGAGATTATATGCATACACATATAAGTATATAATACTCAAAATGTACTATACTTAATACTAAGAAAAGGAGGACTAAAGACATAGATCAGAAATTAAGAGCTTTTGTAAAGCACAACTGTAACTTCAGTCTCAGGGGAGCTAATAGTGTTGCTCTCTATAGACCTATGGGAAAGATTTTTTACAAAAATGTCACAGTAGTATTTGTACTACAATAGGACATTGATAAATAAGCACTAGGGTATTTTTGAATAAATTGACACAAATTTTAATTTTATTATCTGTAAAAATCATGTTGGTGAATGTGTATAGACTTAATGGTGGATCCTTTAAATCTCTCTTCAATTTAAGAAAAGTATATTTTAAAAGACTTAACCATGTGTAGATGAATATACATATATATAATATGTTAAAGATTTGAAGTCCTTAAGAAATTAATCTTGTGTATTGAAAAATAATTATAATCTCTTATCCCCAGATTACAACTATTACACAATGAGATTTACAGAGTAATAGAGAATGAAAATCATTCACAATTAAAAGCAGTAAGAAAATTTTTTTTAAAATCTGAGAAAACCAATTTTCTTTAAAATCCTTGGAACAAAGCAACAAAGCAAAAATGTGATAAATGCTTCTTCAATAAAGGTAGTTGAACCTCTGAAGACATGAGTTCTGTGGTATATTCATCCGCTACTGTCTCAGCCTCTTTTTCTGTACCTTTATTGTTGCTTTAAATACACGAGCAGCCTTGCTTCTATAGTTTTAGTAAGAAACAGAGCACCATCAGTCGATATAAAGGGCAAAAGAGCCTTAGAAATAAACATTAAGCACCATAGTAAAGATATTGTCACTATTTGATATGTCAAATATATCAAATACCCAAACAAAACTAATGTCCATTATTTAAAATCTTAGCTGTCTAAAATGGTGACTCCAGTTGACATTGATAAAAAAAAAAAAAAAAAAAAAAAAAAAAAAAAAACATGCTATTTAAAAGCAAGGTAATAAATAAATAATAAATGAAATGTTCATAAAGAACCTTTAAAGATCTGAGTTGTGAATTGCTTGGCTGTGCATATACCCAGAAACCTTTTGAAAAGGCTTTTATGTCTCAAGTTTGGATCACCTAAAGTCTCAGTGCAACCATGAAGTGATTGATGGCAGAGCCTTAAACTATATGAGCATTGAAGACATGCATTAATATATCAATAGAGGCCCGTGGCAAAAAGTGAGAGAGGCATCATTTCATGTGATGCCAGAATATCCACTCAATCACTAGTATAACACAATGGCAACTTTAAGGAAAATTTTAAAGAAATATGTACGTCACAAAAATAAGCCAGTGAAGTCACAATGTGACCAAGAGGCAAAAAGTGTATCAGAAATACAGAATGATTTCTATGTTCAGCATATATAATTTTATAGAATATTCAGTTTTCAATAGAAACTATACAATTTTAAATGGGGACTTATACCTCATGAGCAGTCGAATAATGGAGCCAATAAGAAATGCCTTTGATGGAACATATCATTCTTTAAATATGTTCCTCTTAATCGGTTAATGAATAAAGCCCTGTTGGGCTATAGGAAAGCAAGATAGGTAAGACTAGGAAATGTGGGGGATTCTACAAAACAGAGGAATCATGATGTGATCTTGGGAAGAGAGAATGCGAGTCTGGCATTCTCGGTATGTTAAGATCATGTAGAAATACATATATTAGTAATTATATTTAATATTTAAGACAAGCTGGCCAATAAGAGTCTCTAGCTATTGGCCAACAGCTCTATCACTAACACAGTCTCTGTGTGTTATATTGGGACTCATGCAGGCATGTGAACAGGCTGGCAGGAAAGTAACATTCCTTTAGAAACCCTACCTGGATATGGTCAAAGCCTTCGTGGCGTTTAAATATGTTCAGTGCATTAAAGGAAATCTATAGCCAAAAAAAAAAAAAAGAGACACAAATCCACACTGATCAACAGTATTAGAAATGGAGAAATGAATATCAAAATCAGAATGAGATACAACTCCAAAATCAAGTGGGTCTTACCATGATTGTTTTCAATTTTCTGTCTGACAAAATCTATAATCAAATGCCTGATGGACCTCTGGTCAGGACAGTCTTTCTTGTACTAATTGAGGTGGGAAGAGAAGCCAATATTGGCAGCATCCTTTCCTTGGTGGGGGATTCAGGACTATATAGAGGGAGAAAGGGAGCAAAACACCAGTATATGTTTCCCTCTTCAGATACTTGATTATGCATGGCATGCAATTGGCTGCTTCACACACCCAATGCTTTAACTTCCATGCTATAATTTTGAGCTAGACCTGTGAGCAAGAATAACTCCTTCCTTCATCATGATGTATTTATCAGCATGATTTATTATATCAGCAATATAGAAACTAAAATAGATGTCTATAATGAGGATGACTAGTAATGAGCCAGATGTGGAGTTTCTCATACAATCTCAACACTTGCAAGGGTAAGGCAGAGTATGAGTGCAACTTCTAGTCCATCCTAAAATGTCTTGTGATTTCAAGGTAAGTCTGTGCTGAACATTGAGACTCTGCCCCTGTAACAGAAAAAAAAAATATGTCAATGAGAATATGCAGACAAAGAAACTATAACACATTACTAAAGAGAATTTGGTTACAAGGAAAATGTGAAGTTAAATTGAGCAGAGTTTATTTATTAAATTTATGAACCAGTAGAATTCCTCATAATTTTATCCAGAAAAACAGATAGGGAATACTTCCACCCCTGAAAGTGAAGTCACAAATAGAAGCTACTTGATATGGTTCAGCATTTAGGTCATACAGTCATGGACCGATTAGTTAGTAACCTGTAAATGATTGGAAACTGTAATACTGTGCTTGAAACTAAGCTAATGGTTATAAGAAGATGCTCTGTTATGGCAATAATTAATACATAGGAACTAAAGAGAAAAAAAATTAGGGCAATTTAGTTTAACTGAATGAATAAACCACATGGAAGACATCTTAGAAAGAATCTGAAATTTACATTTAAAGATGAACAGATAGTTTGCATAAGATAGAAAAAAATCTATTTCTAAGCACCTACCAAAACATCCCATTCACACAAAGATTGGTATATTGATATCTCTAGCAGCATTATTTTTAACAACACAAATGTTTACAAACCTCAGTGATGTATCAACTAACTGATAAATGGATATGTAAAATAAAATAGAGCAATACAAGATAATAATATTCAAAGAAATGAAGTCAAGTACTGTCATGATGCACTATAAATAACAGAATGCCACATATTGTATCATTTTTGTGTTCATGAAAGCAAAGTGTACATGTACAGGTGACCACTTGCCAAAATTGAGTGAATGGATGAATAAAAAGTGACTATTAATAGAGCAAGGATTTAATCCTGGGTGATGGAAATGACCTACAAATTGATAATGATAACTATTCGTTTTTTAATTAAAGTTATTTATTTATTTATTTTACATGTTGATCCCAGTTCCCTGTCCCTCCCTCCATCCCTCCCTGCCTACCTCTTATGATGATATGGAAAACTAAATATGGCTTGAATTTGTTTAAACCACACATTTTACAGTAAGTGAATTGCCCTTTTGAAAAGCTTTAAAAGTTAAAAAATGGGTTAAATTAATTTTAAATATTTCCTTACATTTGATAAATTCTCCAACTTTTGTGTGTATTGAACTTGCTCCAGTGTCCGTTGCACAGAGTTGGTGAAAATAACTTGTGAGAAACAAAGGGAAGGAAACAACAAAGTATGTTTCCAGAAATGATTTGAGCCAAACATTTTCATTTTTAAGCATTAAAACTGTTCAACACTTTCTTTAAATGGAACAAAAACACTGGGGAGATATACCAGTGTGTAATAGGCTCTGCTGCTTACTCCTGCATGACATCCTGACTTTGGACTGCCAGCACTCATACAAAATTAGACTTGACAAAAATATATGCAAATTTTAGGTCAGAGACAAGTTGATGTTAGGGATTTAACTCACCAGCCAATCTGCCTAAAGCATTAAGCTCTATGTTCAGTAAGACATACCATGTCTCAAAAGAACAAGGCAGAATGATAAAAATGGATGCCCTAAGTGTGCAGGAGATGAGCCCACAACAAAGCCACAAACTAGGTTTTAAGAGGATAATTAGGCTCTTCCTAAACTGTAGTTTCTTTCAGAATGTTTTATACCCTTCTTCACTCATATAACCTTTTCCAATTCTAAAGGTAGAAAACTAGGTAAAAATATCTATGCTAAATATACAACCACATGCTGATTCCATTATTTTTAGTATAGTTAATGGTATACAAAATATGACAGAAGTTCACAAATTTAGTTGAGTTCAGAAATAGGCAGTTTTCTTATAATTTCTTGGGTACTCTAGGAAACATATATGTTATTTTTAATATATATATATATATATATATGTATATATACATATATATTATTTTTATTTTATAAATAGATTCCAGTTCTCCCTCCCTTCCTCTCATGCCCTCCACACCCGCTCCCAACACACCCCTCCACAGGGAGTGTGATGCCTTCTAGAAGGGATCATCAAAATCTGTCAAGTCAATAGGAGTAGGGTCTAGGCCCTCCCTCCTGCTTCTAGGCTAAGGGAGTATGCCTCCATGGGGAACATGTTATCAAAGTCTTTTCCTGCACCAGAGATACATCCTGGTTCCACTGTCAGAGATCCCCTAGACTTCCCAGGCATTCTAACTGAGACCCATGTTCAGGGGATCTGAGTCAGTCCAATGCTGGTTTCCCAGCTATGAGTTTGGTTGTTCATGAGCTCCCCCTATTTCATGTCAGCTATCTCTGTGGGTTTCTGTAATTTTGCTTTGACCTCTATTCTTATCATTCCTCCCTTTCTGAAGTTGGATTCCAGGAGTGCAGCTCAGTGTTTAGCTGTTATTATCTACTTCTGTTTCCATCAGCTACTAGATGAGGGCACTATCATGGCATATATATTAGTCATCAATTTCATTATCAGGGAAGGGCATTTAAGGTAGCCTTTCCACTGTTACTCAGGTTGTTAGTTGGGGTCATCCTTGTAGGACTCTGGACATTTCTCTAGAGTCAGTTTTCTCTTCAAACCAATAATGACTCCCTATATTATGGTATTTTTTTTTTTTTTTTTTTGGTTCTCATCTATTTATCCTCTGACTCAATCTTCCTGGTCTCACATGTTCTCTTCTCTTTCTTGTAATTCTTTCCATTCACTGCCTTCCCAATGCCAATATGCTCAGATGATCTTGTTCCATTTCCCTTCTGTGAGGGATCTTGTGTGTTTTATCAGGCCTAATTACATTTTGTTTCAGGAAACAAAATTGACCATTCTGAGACTAACTTTACCAAAATTTAAAGCTCATAATTAGACCATAAGAACCAGTGTTGATTAACCAGCCCATTACTTCTTAGTTATTTACTGTATGTATTTACAAATAAGTCTATATGTAGATAAAATTATTTATTAATACATCATAAAGAAAATTTAATGATGAGTAATTCATTCTGAAGGAAAATTCAGTAAGTAGGGCTCCTGATTCTACCAGATAATATTCTGTTACATAATGCCTTCTCAGCTTATTGAAAAGAATAATAAGAGTACATTTGTAAAAATATGAGCCTTTATGTTTTTGTTTTACTTTGCTTTTGAAATATTGACCCTACATGAATGAACTGTGTCATATAATTTTTTAAGAACCTAAGGGATGAATTTGTTAATATATATATATATATATATATATATATATATATATATATATATATGTCTGTGTATGTGTATGTGTGTGTGTGTGTGTGTGTATCAGCAAATGTAAATGTAACAAACTCATTCTGACTAATATGAGTTAGGCCCTAAAAGAAGAATAGGTGTTACTTCTTTTGAATTTCTTGGTCAGTGAGATTTCATAGAGCTGCAGATATTACAAGCTATTGCCATCACTCAGGTTCCAGTCCAGAATTTGGTGGTAACACCCTATTGATTAAGACCTCTTGTAAAACACAGTGAAATCAAGCTGCTACTGAAATAGAAACTTCATCCCTACTGTTCAATTATAATATTGCTGCAAGTGACATGCATGCTGCCAAAAGATTAAAGCAATCATTGATCATAAAACGCTGTGAACTCCGAGACTATAACAATGACTAGCCTGTTGAGGCATGCCCCCTTGTACAATAATGGCAGAAAGTACAATAATGGCAGGAGTTACTAATCACTTTTTTACTGGATTTATTGTCTCTAACACAAGATGGAACCCATAGTGGCACCATTTAAGTCCAAGAACCTGTGACTATTGTTTTTCTAAAAGGGCATAATCTTAAGCCAACTACTAATGATTTACCATTATACCAACAGGTGAAGGTAACTCCTAAACCACATTAGAGATATTTCTATTTGCAGCACATGATAATAAACAGAGACCTACAACTTGTCAGGTGCAAAGGATAAGAGATTGAATAACTTTTCCTTCAAAGGGTCTGAGATCATCGTCTTTGATGGGGTTCAAAGAGTGTTATGAACATGAACTCACAAATGGATGTGTCATGTTTTACATGACCTGTATTCATCAGTTCATTTAATTGTTTTTTTTTTTTTTGTTTTGTTTTCAAGTCAAATTTCTCCTAGCAAATTTAAGATGATGGATTATAATGGTTACTCTCTGCAAGTTTCTTTTATAACAGAATTCTACATGTTTAATTGGAACATTTTTAACCTCTTGTCATTATCTCCTTGTTCTCATCCCCCAAGCTGCTGACACTATTTTCCTATCTGACATATGCAACAGACATCATAGATTGTGTGGTATTTATCTTTCTATCTCAGTTTGGTTACACAAAACATAGTAAATTTCAGGATGATCCATTTATACATGACAGTATTTCCCTCTTTTTATTGCTGAATAATATTCTATTATGGAAAAGAGCCACATATTTTTAACATATTGATAAATATGTTAATTACTTGATCATAGCCATTATTTCATAATGTGTTTTTACATTGTAATGTTACACTGTACTATTTCCATGCTAAAAGGTTTTGTCGCATAAATCTCAGCAATGCTGTGAAAGAAGTAATCACAGAACAAAGGTAACCACAGGTGTTTAAAGCAACTGTCTTGTTTTATGTGATAAGTGAAAACCACACTTTGCATATAGTATTTAAGAAAATCATTTATCATTCTTGACTTAAGGTAGTTTGAGTGATATCCAATATAAGACAAGTATATTTCTGAAATGGAATAGCCTACAATTGTCTCAACTGTACTCATAAATGCAGATCCTGCTATGGCTTAGGCTACCACAGTGAGTTGTACAAATAAAAGTCATTGAGGAAAACCATAGGGTATTAATTCCTTAGTCTCACAAATTTCAGAATCTGTAGAAATGTGCTTTGGCACCTAGATTTCCATTGGTGATTTTGGTTCATGCCAAGACTTGTTGCAGGGGAAGAGCCATCACAAAGAACCTTGACTAAAGAATGCAGAGGGGAGTTACAGGAGAAGAAAACTATGAAGTTTTCAGAAAAGAAGAATCACCACTAAGCCAATGCTAGTTACATGGCAAAACTTCAGCCAACTGCTTCCAACTTTTGATAGTAGAGGTATATGTTATATTAAATAAAGCCATGGAGAATAAGTCTCATGGAAGCTCATGAGAATTTAGGGCCCACCCTAGAGTGTTTGAAATTAGGAGGTAGAGGGGTTGTATTAACTTCTAGATTCCTTGTTTAACAAAGTTGATTCCCTTTGGGTCAGGACTTACTTGGGAACTTCATCTTCATCCCATCCTTTCCTCTCTCCTGATTTTGGAATCAAATGTCTCTCTCCTAGTTCACTCTTCATTCACTGCCCCCATTCCCCATGTGCTCTGTAGAACTTGTCCCTTCCCACTTCTCTGAGGAACCTTATATCAAACTCTTAGAATCCACCTTGTATCCTAGTTCCTCTGGCAGTGCTCTATTTCTAAAATCCATATATGAGCGAGGACATACCATGTTCTTTTTGTGACTGGCTTACCTCACTCAGGATGGTTTCTTCAAGTTCCATCCACTTGCCTGCGAATTTCAAGATTCCATTGTATGTTTTCAAAAGAGTAGTTTTCTATTGTGAAGATGTGCCACATTGTCTTTATCCATTCTTCAGTTGGGGGGTTCTTGGTTGCTTCCAGGTTCTTCCTACTACAAATAGCACTGCTATGAACATAGTTGAGCACATGTCTTTGTTGCATGGATGTGGATCATTTGGGTATATGCCTAAGAAGGGACTTGCCTTGCTGGGTCCTCTAGTAGACTGATTCCCATTTTCCTGAGGAACTGCCATAATGATCTCCAAATGTCTGTACAAGTATGCACTCTGACTGGCAGTGGAGAAGTATCCCCTTTTCTGCACATCCTCTCCAGCATAAGTTGTCACTGGTGTTTCTAATTTTAGCCATTGTGGCAGCAATAAGATTTTATCTCAAAGTAGTTTTGACTTGGATTTCCCTGAGAGCTAAGGATGTTGAGGACGTTCTTAATTGCTTTTCAGCTTTTTTGATTTTATCTATTGAGAATTCCCTCTTCAATTCTGTACCCCATTTTTAATAGGGTTATTTGATGTTTTGTTGACTAGTTTCTAGATTCTTTGTATATTTTGGAGATCAACCCTTTGTCACATGTAGGTAAAAATCTTTTCCCAGTCTGTGGGCTGCCATTTGGTCTTGTCCACTCTGTCTTTTGCCTTACAGAATCTTCTAAATTTGAGGAGGTACAACTTATTAATTGTTGATCTCAGTGTTTGTGTTACTGGAGTTATGTTCAAGAGAGTCTCCTATACCAATTTGTTTATGGGTAACTCCCACTTTATCTTCTAAAAGGTTCAGTGTGGCTGGATTTATGATGAGGTCTTTAATCCATTTGGAATTGAGTTTTTGGGTGGCAATAGACATGAGTCTGTCTGCAGTCTTCTAACCACCACCATTCAGTTGTGCCAGCACTATTTGTTGAAGATCCTTTCCATTGTATACTTTTAGCTGTTTTGTGAAAAATCAGTTGATCATAAGTATGTGGGATAATATCAGGATTTTCGATTTGATTCCATTTTGATTCCATTAGTCTACTTGTCGATTTTTGTGCCAATACCAGGCTGTTTTCAGGACTATATCTCTGTTGAAGAGCTTAAAGTCGGGGGTGGTGATGCCTCCTGAAATTCTATTATTGAACAAGGTTGTTTTTGCTATACTGGATTTTTTGTTTTTCCATATAAAGTTGATTATTATTGTATCCTGCTAGTTTGCTGAAGGTGTTTATCAGCTGAGGAGTACCCTGGTAGAGTTTTTTTTTTGGGGGGGGGGGTGTTGCTTATGTAAACTATCATATCATCTGCAAATAGAGCAAGTTTGACTTCTTCCATTCTGATCTGTTTCGCCTTGATCTCCTTTTGTTGTCTTATTGCTTTAGCTAGAACTCCAAGTACTATATTGAAGATATATGGAGACAGATGGCAGCCTTGTCTTGTTCCTGATTTAGAGGAATCGCCTTAAGCTTCTGACCATTCAGTTTGATGTTGGCTGTTGGATTACTATATATTGCTTTTATTATGTTTAGGTATGTTCCTGTTATCCCTGATCACTCCAAGACCTTTATCATGAAAATGTGTTCAATTTTGTTGACGGCTTTTTAAGCATGTAGGGAGATGATCATGTGGTTTTCCTTTTTCAGATTGTTTATATGGTGGATTACGAGGAAGATTTTATCATGTTAAACCATCCCTGCAACCCATGGATGAATGAGAAGGTGAGGAGAGCAAACCATGTGGTACTAGGAAGAATGAATCAGGAGAGGAATAAAAGACAGAAGAGAGAGAGAGAGAAATATAGAGAGAGAGAGAACATAAAAGAGGGAGGCATTATATGGCTAAGGAGAAAACTGAACCTAAAGAAATGTCCAGAGACCTACAAGACTGACTCCATCTAACAATTTGAGTAACAGTGGTAAGGCTACAATAAATGCCCTTCCCTGAAAACTAGATCAACGACTAACTTATCCACCATCATGGAGCCCTCATTTAGTACCTGTTAGAAACAGAAGCAAACACCCACAACTAAACACTGAGCCAATATAGAATCCAAATGCAGAGAGGGAGGACAAGACCACACTGCAGCAACACATAGAGACAGCTGACCTGAACAAGTAGGACCTAATGGGCCCCCGACTGTTAGCTGGGTATCCAGCATGGGACTAACTCAGACCTTCTGAACATGGGTCTCAGCAAGAAGGACTGAGCAGTCTAAGGGACCTCAAACAGGGGAACCAGGATGTATTCCTATTGCACAAAAGGACCTTGTGTGCACATCCCCCATGGAGGGATACTCCCTTAACCTAGAGACAGGAGAGAAGTCCTAGTCCCTACTTCAAATGACTTGACAGATTCAGATGACCCCTCCTGGATAGCATCACCTTTCATGTGGAGTGGGGGGGTTGGGAGGGTAGGGTAGTCGCGGGTACATGTAAGGGGGGAGAGAGGGGAAGGGCAAGGGGAAGGAAGGGAGGGAGGGAAAGGGAATGGGAATCAATATGTAAAATATAAAAAAAGAAAAAAATGTCTTTCTCATGCCTTTATTGTCAATTTACTTTAGAATTACATAACTTGTTTGACTTCATCAATTCTCATTTCAATTGTAGAGCATACTTTAACTCTTACCCTTCTCATTTGTAAAAGGGACTGTACTTCTATTTTAAATCATATTTTATAATGAACAGAGTCTTTTGGATTTTTGGGTGGGTTGTAGAATTAATATATTTTTACCGTCACAGTGAGTTGAATATTGTGAAGTCAGGGGTAGGTTGCTCTGAATTGAAAGATTACTTTCTTGAATACAAGGATTAATGCCCTTATGTTCACATAGCATTTGCCCTGTACATTCTGGAGAAAGTAAGTACTCACTACAAAAGTCAAACTATTATCATCTTAATAATGGATCTTTCAGTTCCTGTAATTGTGAGAAAATAATTGTTCTGTTTACAAGTTGTTTAGGTTTCACTATTCTGTTAGGGGAACAGAAATGAACTGACAAATGAATCCAGACATTTTTGCTCTGTTAAAATTGACATCATCTCTATTTCTAGTATATCTTCTTGATCACATTTGATATTTAAATGAATGTCAAATTTGTATTCATACATTTAAGCAAAGGAACTTGAGATATTATTTTGTATTTATTATGTATTAGTTTCATGACCATGACCACAGTTATATCTTCTTTAATATATGTTTTCTGCCAGAAACGCTTGTAAGCTTGACATTTTAACATCTGTGCCTGTTGATATGACAATTCTCGCCAGACATACTTTATGTGCATTAAGAAATGGGAATTGTCAGTCAAACTGCTGAATTCGTCTAGAATTAAATGTGCAATAGCTTTGTTCATTGAGAAAAATTCATATTTTCTTCAATGGTCAATATCCATTGGAATCATTAGCATTTCTTTACTGTACAAGATTCCCACCACCAAGTTTCTGTTTTTAAAAAATACAACAAAAATTAGAAGGGAATCTTTTTTCTTGTGATCACAAAATAGAATTTATAGAGCCTTTTCAGAAACATTTTATTACTATTCACACTTTAAATTCTCACTTCCATACTTGAAAGATTTCACTGGATTGCGGTAGGAGGTAAATCATGTAAATTTCTTGATGAAGTTTGTAGTATACAATAAACTCACAATACATATAAACACTGTAATAATCCAAATGAGGAAAATAACAGCACAGTAATGATGATGATTCTTATTGTAACTATAACTGCATCAATGATAAACAAAGTCTCAGAGCCTTATATCCCTCTGCTGTTGCTAAAATAGGTTTATTACATTCCCAGACATTGTGTTCATGAATGCTGTGTAATCTCTTAACTAATGAATGAGCTTTTTCATTTGCTTGCTCTATAGTCTCACTGGTCATGCTTATGGGCTTTCTTGATTTTATTTTTGTCCATTTTATGATTATGATTTTTTTCTGTTTACTTATCATGAAGTAATTCTGAATATCAGATATTTTAAAAAAGAGAAGTGTATCCTGGTAAGGAAAAAGAAAAGATGAATATTTCCATTGATACATTGAAGGTATTTTGGCATGAAAGAGTACTTGAAGATGCAACATGCTAAATATTAATATTAGAAAATTTATTTTGTGATTGAGATTTGTATAATACTATAATGGAGAATTAATAAAGCAATGTGCTCTGTCTATCTGTCAGCAGTGCACATCTGGATAAAATTGTTGGTCAATTGATTCTCCAGATCATTGTTGGGGAGGTCCAATCAGACATGCGAGTTAAACACCAAGTTAACATATAGTTACAAATTTGCTGTGGCACGTTGTCAGTTCCCAATATTCCACTCCTAAAAATCTTTCTACCAGCTGTATTTCACTTCTCTTCATTCACATCTCAGCAGTGTGGTTAATTTAAATATTTATGTTGGTGTTTAGCATATAATTAAATGAAAAAATTAAATACAATATGAACGTTGATAGAGCTATAAAATTTTCTCCTATTAATAAGCCATCTACCTATGATTTTTTGAGAGATAATTGGTGCTTTGAGTAACCTCTCAGACATCTTAACAAGATACTCAATTATTCTTTCACTTTAGTCACCTATATAATAAGTATGGGTAGGCAATCACTTTAAAGATATATTTCTTTGTTCTCAGTGTCTAATCTATGTAGTACTCAAGTCATCAACTTTGAGACTATAATTTCAATTCTGTTAAGAAAGTTGAAACAGATTATTTAATTTGTGTATTGTTTTTCTTGTGGTGATCCTTATCAATCAAGATGAATTTCTTTCAATTAACTCTTTCAGTGATGAGTCCCATGGGTTACTGTTTCTCATCAGTTTTTGAAGAATGCAGTTTGCAATATCATGAGGGTAGAGGAAAAAATGTTTTATGAACTTCTTGTTTTGTAGCACTTGGCATGGGACCTAGCAGTTAGGGATGAATTTAGAATAATTATTACTTGATTAACTACTACCATTCTTACCATGTGCTTTCCTTCCAAATTCATTGGTATTTCTCTTTTGGCTCCACTTTAATAGATCTGGAGATTATGGCTTGGAAACTTGACAAAATTATTGGAAAGGACAAGCAAGAGATTTAAAGCAAAATTCTTCTCATAGTTCCCTGTGTAGAGAATGTAATGAAATATAATAATGGTCATTCTATTTTAATAATTTTTAAAATAATTTATTGAAACATTTTTAACAGTTCTATGTTCCCTTTTAAAAATTTATTCTCCTCTCAAACAATACATCCTGATACAACCTCCTCTCTCTCCACTACTCCCAACAACCCATGCCCTCTTGCCCACATCCACTGCTCCTTTTTTTCCCTTCAGGAAAGAATAGGACTTGCAGGTATTTCTGCTGAATAATACATAAAAAATGTAAAAGACTAGGCAAAAGCCCTCATATCAAGCCTGGAAAAGGCAGTCCAAGAGGAGGAAAAGTTTCCCACAAACAGTAAAATAGAAACACACCCATACTTCCATCATTAGGACTCCAAAAAAAGAAACCAGAGGTGGAAAAATGTTACATGTGACAAGGTTCTATTGCAAACCCATGCAGGCTTTCTAATTGCCCCTTCTGTTTCTGTGAGCTCCTTTGAGTCCTGCTTAGTTGAATTTTTGGGCTGTGTTTTTATGGTGTCTTTGACTGGTCTGTCTTCCACAATCCTTTTTTCCCATCTTCTCTGGGGTTCTCTTTGCTCTGCCTAATGTTTGACTAAATGTGATGGCATCTTACTTGTACAAATAAAGCTTTTCTGGCCCCTTCTTCTCTCTGATATTCAGACATGCTTATTAGTACAAGTAAGATATAACCACAGCTGTGGGGCTTTTTATCTGCCCCCACTAGCTGCTGGGGGAAACCTCTCTACAGATGATTGGGCTAGGCACCAAATTAATGTGTATAGAAGAATACCATTATGGCTTATTTCATTGGCTATTTTTGTCAGTACATTTTGGTTTGAATATATATATATATATATATATATATATATATATATATATATATGATTGACCATTTACTTTTGAATATATATATATATATATATGATTGACCATTTACTTTTGAATAACCAGTTAGTTGGGAGACTTATACTTGTGTAAGACTATTCCGCTCACTTTTAACATTCCTTAGTGACAGTGACAGGACTAGGAAGATTGAGTCAGGGGAGGAACAGATGAGAGCAAGCAAACAAAAAAGAGATGCCATAATAGAGCGAGCTATTATAGGTTTGAAGAAAAAACAAACTGACTCTAGAGTAATGTCAAGAGACCTACAAAGATGACCCCAACTAAGCATGTGAGCAACACTAGAAAGGCTACCTTAAATGTCCTTTCCTTATAACGAGATTAATGACTAACTTATCTGCCATCAGAGTCCTCATCTAGTAGCTAAACTGACACCCACAGCTTAACACTGAGCTGATATTATGGAATCCAGTCGCAAAGAGGGAGGAGTGATAAGAAAACGGGGGTAAGACCAGGCTACAGAGACAGCTGACCTGAACAAAGGGGAGCTAATGGACCCCCCAGAATGATAGCTGGGAAACCAGCATTGTAAAGACTCAGACCCCTGAACATGGGTCTCAGTCAGATAGCTTGGGCAGTATAAGGGCACTCTAACAATAGTACCAGCATGTATCCCTGGTACAGGAAAGAACTTTGGGAGTGCATTCCCAATGGAGGGATATTCCCTTAGCCTAGAGGCAGGAGGGAAATCCTAATGACAGATTTTGTTGATCCCTCATAGAAGGCATCACCCTTCCTGTGGAGTGGGGGTGGAGAATGGCATGGGGAAGGGTCAGGGGGAATGGGAAGGAGGTATAGAGATGGAACTAGGATATATAAAATAAGAAAAACATTCCTTAGTGACCTTCAGTTCTTTGTCTGTGGTTGAAAGCCTTCCATGTTACCATGTCTATTGGTATTTTCAATGTGTACAACTTATTTATGTAGCCATGCCATTGAGACTTAGTGGGTATAGCTTCCCTGAAACTTCTAGAAGAAATAATCTCACATCATACTTTTTGTTGCTCTGACTACAACATTTCTCCTCCATCATCTTATATGATACCTAAGACTTAGGCACAAATTTGTGTTGTAGATGTATCCACTGTGACTGTGTGCCACATGGCCACTTCCCAAGGAAAGGACCAAGTTAAATCCCCAGAAAGCTGAAGACCTTGACGGCTTCAGACACATGGTACTGTTTGTCTCAAGAGAGATACAGTAAAGGTGTTCTCAAGGCTTCCTCCACAGTTAAGAAAAGCCACTGAGGCTAGATAGCTATCTATCAGGGGAATACCACCATAGAGGCACAGGGGGACCAGTGTATGACACTGTGAAAAAAAAGTTTGGATTGCATTGGAGGCCCTGAGATGTTGTGAGGTCAGAGTCAAAACCTGCCAAGGAGAACATACAACAGGGAATGGAAAGAGCACAAGAGAGAGAAATGTGTTGCAGTCAACAAAGCTGAAAGGAGTTGGAGATCCGAACAGCAGTTTGGCATAGATATGGAAATGCATAACTTATAGTTAGGCTTGCTGAGTTTTAGTCTTGCTTTGGGCTAGTAATTCCTCACTATGTTCCCTTTCCTCCCTTTTGGAAAGATAATATATACCTTGTGCCATTGTGTATTAGAAGCACACAATTTGCTTTTTACTTTTATAGTCATTACAGTTACAAGATTGCCTAATGTCTGAAGAGACATTAGGTTTTTGAAAAGTGTTGAGACTATGAGAGACAATGATGAATTTTGAAGTTAGACTGAATGGAGGAGATGTGTCGCTGGAACTGGCCTTTATGGTTTCAAAATTCCTCACCAGGCTAAGAGTATCTGTCTCTTCCTCCTACCTCTCTCTCTATTTTATCTCCTTTCCCCATCCTCCTTAACCTCTCCTTGCTGCCTTGGGTCAGGACAACACTCAGCTACTTCTGTATTGCTATTCCTTCCTGAGTGCTACTATGCTTCCTGCCATAATGATAATGACAAAACCCTCTGAAAATGTATGCCAGTCTCCAACTAATTGCTTTTTTTTTATAAAAGTTATTTTGATCACAGTGTCTCCTCACAACAATAGAACAGTTACTAAGAAACTCTCTACCCACATTTTCTTCTTTTCCCCTTCAAATTATTTGCTCTTCTCTGTATTGTTCCTCTTATCCTTCCCCTAGTGTTATCCCACCATGTTCTCTTTTTAACTTTTCTTTTTTAATTGTTTATTTTAGATCAATAAAAATTCTATATCTCAGTGAATTGCTATACACTTAGAATTGCCATGAAGTATCATTAGAGCTTTGCCTAGAGCTTTATAATTTTGTGATCAATTTCATTTTTATTTACTATCTACCACAAGAAAGAAAAAAAAACTATGAAGAAACTGATACAACAAAAATTGTTTTAGATCATTTTCATAACTAATGTGCCATTTTGTCTGCATTTTCTACATCCTAGTTGCCTAATACAATTCTCTTTTTGTCTGCTTTTTAAATTGTATAATATCTGCAAATTTGTGCCTGAAATTTTCCTGTCTTTCTCCTCTAGAACAACTGATCACAGCCTACAAATAACCAAATGAATTGTGGAAAAATTTACAACCACTATGGATGAGTATCATATATGCAATGTACTGAAAAGCATAGCAACATAAGGATTTAAATGTTTCTACTATAAGTATATTTAATATTGAGAATGAGTTAAATAAATATTCAAAGAGAATATAAATGATTCCCATTAGTTTATGTTCATAAATTATAAGAGAAAATTTCAGCTAGAAAGAGATCACTATTAGATCAAATGGCTGAAATTCAATAAGTAGATATTAACATATATACAAGCATGTATAAATTAATACTGATTGCATGACAAATAACAAATAATAAATATGTATATCTATAGCAAATGAAAAAGCAATTGACTTAGACTATTATAGTCCTAAAGGAGAGAGTTACCATAATTTGAATATTCTATAAGAAGATGGTATATTTTATTTACTTTTAACTCTTCAAGTAAATAATTATGATAGGCAGATCAATTTAAACCTCTACAGATGTTCATATCCTAATCTTCAAATAATATTGATTTGTTATCAAGGCTAATAAAAGTTTAAAGATAAGAAGAAGACAAATCTAATCATACACAAATAAAAACATTTGTGGAAAAGAAATAATATTATGAATGTGAGTTATAGCCTATATGATGGAAATACAAGCCATGGATAATTTTTTTCTAGTGCTTAGAACTAAAGAGATTACTAAGCTTAATTTGAAATTTCTTATGATAAATGATATTTTTCTTTCTTAAAAGAATAGGTTGTTGCTGGATATTGGTGTTGCATGCCCTTAATCATAGCACTCAGGAGGCAGAGGCAGGTGGATTTTTGTGAGTTCAAGTTCAGCCTGGTCTATAGAACATGTTCCAGGACAGGCTCCAAGGCAATACAGAGAAACCGTGTCAAGAAAAAAAAAATAGGTTGTCTAAAGTTGCTCCTGGAAAAGTGTGCCATGTGCCATAAATATACTTTATGGACTGATGAACTGGAGAATTGGATTTCTGTGAGGTCGAGTCCAATCTGTCCTACAGACCAAATTCCAGATCAAAAGCATAACCAAACAAATATGGAAAAATTGATTCTTTAGTTTCTCATTCTATAAACAAAATGTTTGCCTCTGCATATATGTAATAATCAAAGTTTTAATTATCCTGAAGTCAAATTATTCAAATTATCACTTTGTATGGTTTTTGCTCTTCTGATATTTTAGACATTTAGTTCATACTGTTCACGATTGCCTTAGTTTATTTTCTGATCCATTTTCTTATTCACTCACAAGCACATACAAACTGCTGCCACAAGAATACCAATATACCACTAAATGTATAGTATATAAACAATATACATGTGTTGATCTCATGGTTATGGATGGTGATAATCCAATATGAATGATAATAATGGAATTATCAATTCATAAACACTTCTAAGAGTCATTTAAATCACTGGATCCCTGAAACACATTTCACATTCATTCTGTTACAGGAATCCCAGATAATAAAATATTTCAACATCAACTTCAAAATCCAATACCTCAAACTAAGTAATATCTGAGTAATAATTAAATTCAACTCATTTTAAGTCATATGCACTAAGCAGCAACACATGAATTGAAAATAATAACTACTTTTAATATAATAGGCATAGGAGAGACAGCCCCATTCCAAAAAGGGAACTTAAGTAAAGAGAAAGCTGGAGCAGGTACCAAGAATATCCAGAAGTCAACAGGGAAACAAAATTAAGCAATAATGTCATTAAAGAACCATATATTTTAGTTCTATATTGCATGAGCTACAAAAGACTGGTATGAAATATAGGATTATGTGGGCTTCAATAGGCTTAGTCCTGTTGCTGCTTATCCTCAAAAGCTCTCAAGTCTTGAAGTCATATGGCTAAGATTCTTCTCTGATAGAGTTGCATAGTGATACACCCATAAATTTTGTCAAATAAGGATGGTCTTGCCCAAAGATTCCACTATATAATTGAAGTCTCAAAAGAACTAATATGGCACAAAAGGCCTGAAGGATTCTTAAAAATTGTTGTTTGTTAGTATACATCAGAAATAGTTGGTACTATATCAAAGAAGGAATGTCACAACAACAGTATAGACAAAAAAAAAAAAAAAAAAAAAAAAAAAAAAAAAACAGTGTGAGAGAAGTCAGTAACAAAGCAAAATTTCTGTCTTTCATGTCATTTTATGTGTGTTATTTTTAGAAAGTGTGGCCCAGATATAAGGTGTGGTTTCTGGCTTAAAATACTCTCATCAAGAAAAACTCCTATAGGAGTCTCCAGAAGCTTTTGGCTGTTTTATTTAATTCCCGATGCAATCAACTTGACAACTAAGATTATTCATCAGGGAGAGGTACTCCAAATTCCAGTTTTGCTAGCCAAGTAACATTAAAATATCTTTTGGTCACACCTAGGATCTGTCCGTTTACTGCATGGAAGTATAACCACCAAACTGTGATGTAATGATTAAATTAACTGAAAATAATTAAGAACTTTGACATACATGTCAATCAGGACATGTCTAATGAGCTAAATTCTAGCTTATTAAATGTGTGATTAATAAACACATACTGACTTTCATTTTTAATGGAGTCAAAGTCAAACATATTCTTTCTGAAGATAAAGTTCTGTATTTAATTCCATATTAATTGAAGCTTCATGTTTTATTGGTTTGAAAGGATGGCTTACTAATTTGCTTTTGTTTCCCTTTTGCTTTCATATTTTGAAGCAGGAACATATAGTTTAAATGGGATCATATAGGCTGGCCTTGAACTGCCTATGAAACTCACATTGGCCTAAAATTAATTTTTCCTCTGCTTCATCATTCAAAGCAGAAATACATACCGTCATGTATCAATCTTAGATATGCTTTGGCCTGAAATTTAAAATACTGCAATTCATGCTATCAATTTCTGCATGACTAAGTATTTCCAATACTTTAACTCAAGTTATTATTCCATAAATGTTTACAGTTCAGACTCTGTCACAGTGGCTCCTGTCAACATAAAGTCCTGGACCTAGGATTATCCAAGCCTGTCATTATGGAATCTAATATATACCATGTGAACTACAATGAACATACCTTGTTGCACACTTGAAAATTGCCAAAGGTTGATTTTAATTGTTTTTTCACAAATAACTGATAGACATGTCAGAACACAATGTTAATAGTAATTACTTTAAAACACAATGTTAATACTACTTACTTTGAACCAATAATTCCATAATGTATAAATGAAATGTAATATTATCAGATCTTTCACTCTATCTTTCTCTCTCTGACATCTACACACAAATGCATGTGTGTATGTATGTGCACACACATACACAAACACACACACACACATACACACACACACACACACACACACACACAATCAATCAATCAATATCCTAAGAGTCTTCATTAACTTCATTTAAAAATTAAATTTTGACTGCATTTCAAGGATGGAAGATGTCTCTACACCAGAGTAAAAACAAAAAAGGCACCATCATTCTGGTACAACCTATGAAGCCCAGGCTACACTATGGATTATTACCAAAAGTAGAAAGTTGGCCATCCTTTAAATTTATTGGGGTGAATTGTAATTGTAAGCTCACAAAGGCCTATTGAAAACTTATCAGAGAAAAGTTTCAAGAAATTAATGAATAAATCAAACCAAATAAAGAATATAATTCTTTCACCTGTAGTTCATTAAGAGATGAGCACATAACATTGCAATAGAGATGCTCCCCTAGCCCACATCTTAGTACTGGATTTGTGTGTGTGTGTGTGTGTATGTGTGTGTGTTTGTGTGTGTATGTGAATGACCAATAGGCTAAAAACTCTCAAATATGCCTAGAACTTCAACTTTGTTTAGTCTCTTCTTCTGGCCTCAACGCACATTTTTCTATCTTCATGCTCAACCCATCTTGTCTTCCATCCATCCCACTGCTCCTTCATCTGGACCCATTCCTCCTCATTTGCCTCTGCAGCTGGCCTGAACTTTACAGCTCCACTTTGTAGTGAGATATTCATTTTGTCTGCTTCTGTGGTACTGACCATGCCCATTGGGGTGGAGCCAGGGGCAGAAGTTACATGTGGAACTTGTTCTTTGGAGGAGCCGGGGAACGCTCTCTTGCTGGTGGGACACAGAGAGGAGAGCATCCAGTGGTACTTGCAGGGGTAACTTGCTTTAAAATATTTGCTTTCATTCTTTCAGTCTCAAACAGTCTCACCTATGACTTTTGATGTCTATGTTCCTGCTAGCATTGGTTGAATAATAATCCACTAAGTAAATTTGAATAGGCATTTACCTGTGATGACAGAAAAAAAAAGACAGAGTGCAAAAACCTTTATTCACACACACACAAAAAAAGAAAACATAAACACACATACTTTAACACTCTTGGCACTAGATATGGTGTTCTTTCCCCAAAGTGAATAAGGGAAAGGTTATTCTGGAGCCAAGTATGAGTGACCATGGCCCAGTAACAGATTCAAGTTACCTTAAATTCTATATTCTAATGTGGTGTCAGTTTTATGAGGTTTATATAGATATAAGACTAAGAAAACTATAAATTGATACTATACTTTTCAAATACATTAGTAAACACATCAGATAAGTAGCTTGTGGTAAATTTTGAGAATTTCTTCACTAGGACTTCATTACTCTCTATTGAGAATTCCAAACAACACCATCTGTCCAGCCCCACCTATATTCTTAAAATAGAACACATACCACTGTGTACATTTGCAGGGTGACTGGAGACTGGAGAGGTACATGGACATTTTAATATTACCTCAGAGAAACCACGTCTAAGAATTGTATACAACTGATCAAGTAAAGTGTAAGTAACTCCCAGTTTAACCTTACAAAGAGTCAGACACCTGACATCCAGTATGTGTGTCAAGGACCAACAATCAGAGATACTTCAGCTGTCACCTCTGTACTTTTTTACTCTTGTTGTCCCTTTAGACTTACCGTCCCTTTTCCCATCCCCCCTTTTTTAGGAAGTAATCCTAACTTCACCTCATAGCTGCTGGACTGCTCTTAATCTGGACCCCACAATTATTTGACTCCACACTCCTCTTCCTGCAGCTTTAGAATTATGTTCTTTACCTTATCAACATAAATCCATCTATATTTCAATAAGCCAATTTCTAAAGCATCTTGAATTCTGCTGTCTACTCATTTTCCTCTTACTTCCATTTCTATAATCTACATACATTTTTATAGAAAGATACATTTACTATGTGATGTGAGATGTCAAAAGCTAATGTTAATAATTAAGGTATCAGTCATTTGGCTTGGACAGCTTACTAAGGAAATAAAGATAATGAGACAAATTGTTGCCTTTGAAGCTGCCAAACCTTTGGAATTCCCTATTACGCAATTAATCCTGACACTATGAAACAAGCAAGCACATTCCTCTACTGTTTTGGCATTGCACACAGAGTGGATTTCTAATTACTTAAGCAGTATTGTTAGAAGTTCCTATAGTCAATATGGTTTCTTTCCAGGAACTTTTGTTCACAATAAACATAGATATATATATATATATACCTATATAGATATAAATCTAACATGGTGAGCAGACCATGAAGTACATGGATAGAAAAAATGGTAAAAGTGATTATAGGTACTATAGAAATATGTTTGCATGGAATCAGAATGCCCTTTCAGCTACATAAGCTCCAAGAATGAAATTTTTTTCTAAGTCATAAGAGAAATTTCTTCAGGGATCAAGGAAACAAAAAGAGCACTTTCCATTTTCACACAAACCATGAAAGATTTACAGATACACCTGCTTCTCATTGTCTCATAATTTTTCCACAAATTGGCCTCAAGACCACAAATGAAGTGTAAATAATGTGAATTTCTATGACAAACAAAGGCAGAAGAATCCCAAATTTTAATTCAAAGAGAGTCCCAGATGACTCACAATATGGCACAAATTTTCTAAAACCCACAAACCACATGGAACCAAAAGAACGAGTTTACACTATTGGCAAGGTTTATTTTATGTGTGTGTGTGTGTGTGTGTGTGTGTGTGTGAGAGAGAGAGAGAGAGAGAGAGAGAGAGAGAGTGTGTGTGTGTGTGTGTGTGTGTGTCTGTGTGTGAAAAGATTACTTTCATTTGCTAAAAGGGATAAAGTGTAGAAAGCCCAAACAAAACTAGGTTCCTAAGCTGAGGGACTACTTCCACTATTCCCATTCATACAAAGGTACTGAGCCAAACACAACTTCTGAGAATTTTAAACTACAGTTCTCAGATAATTTATGTTGAATTTCTTAGCTTAGTTGGATTAGCTTGTAGAGATATTGGGATATATTTCAATGATTGAGGAGAGATTGTAATGTTGCATGTTAGAGTCAAAATAAAACTTATGTTGGTTTATATTGGCCTCTTGAATGACAATTGTCATCTTCTGTATGTTATTTAATGATTTTGTGACTATTACATAAAATCCTTTGGAATGTGTTTTAGATTTTTTCAATTTTATGATAAATGCTATTGCTAAAAGTAACTTGGAGAGGAAAGGGATCATTTCAGTTTAAAACTCTGAGGGCACAG
This sequence comes from Phodopus roborovskii, assembly GCF_943737965.1. Taxonomy (NCBI): domain Eukaryota; kingdom Metazoa; phylum Chordata; class Mammalia; order Rodentia; family Cricetidae; genus Phodopus; species Phodopus roborovskii. The sequence goes on from NW_026126255.1 coordinate 57,974, forward strand.
TATATCACTAAGGAAAGTAAGGTCAGAAACATAAGGCAGGAACTGAAGCAGAGAACAAAATGCTGGCTTGGCTTGCTCAACTTTTTCTTTTAACAATTACCTTCCCAGAGAAGGCACTGCTCCCAGTGGGCTTAACTATCCAACATCAATGATCTATTAAGAAATTACCCTCTAGACTTGCCTACAAACAATCTTATGGAGACATTTCTCAGTTGAGAGTCCTCTTCCCAAATGAAAACTAAATAATCATTCCAAAACACAGGGTACAAATCACTACACTCTACCACCCAAATGCTTAGAGTGTCTTCATGTAGAATAGAAAGGTTAAACCAGATGTTACCCCTACTTGTTTCCATCAATGTGTTTGAATGTATTTTAATTTACTATTTTTCATTTATTTATTGAAAGAAGGGCTTATGAAAGTCAGAGGACAATTCTTGGTATTTGGCAGTGTCTTCTTATCATGTTGACTATGGGGAATGAAATGAGACCACTGGATTTGGAAGTAATCAATTTTCATTGCTGATCCATTTTACCAGTGTCTTGGTTAATAAATGTTTGTTGTTTTTGTTCTGTTACTATAAAAACGAATTTAAAAATCACCTCTTAAAATTATTATCACTTTGAAACATGGAGTTTGAGGTAACATGAATATCTGTTCCCCAGACATGGGTCATGAATGTTTGTATCTAGAATACAAATCCTATCCCCTCATAGATGAAAGCAGTGTTTCTTGAAATTACAGTGTTGCACCCAAATGACAGTGCCAAATGCTGCCTTTTTAGTGATCAATGAATACAATAATTAGAGCCTTCAATCATAAAAACTGGCTATGAGTTCAAATGCTAGTTACCTTGCCATGAGGGAAAATGAGTATTTACATATAAATTATGAAAATATATTTATACGCATGGGTATGAATATATGTGGAAATCAATTTATTCATATTTTGGGTGAATAATAACACAGAGAAATTCTCAATCTATTGTTCCCTTATACTTCAGTGAGGAAAATTTTTTTTGTGGATATGTGCTTTGTGCATGTGTTTTTTTGTTTGTATCTAGGTATGTACATCTCTTTGTGTATATCTCTCTATTCTATAAATCCCTGTTTGTATTGAACATGTGTATCTCTTCCATGAGTTTTTGAGTTTGTATTTTTCTCCTCTTGTGTGTGTGTGTGTGTGTGTGTGTGTGTGTGTGTGTGTGTGTGTGTTTTAAAAGAGGGAGTCAGAAAACAACCATCTAGGCCTAACTAATGAGTGCATTAAATACATTAATCGTATTGTTGGTGATAATAAGGGCACTCCTTGGTGCTATGTTAGCTTCTTGAATCATAAATCCCCTGTGTTACTGAATGGATGATATTCCTTGAATTTTGTACTACCCTTTCGATGGCATTTATCCCTGACATGGGACAAATTCTCTTGATATCATTTAATCCCCTATTTTTTACTTATGATTTTTTTCTGTTGTGCAAATTTTACACAATGGAACAAAGAGTTTCAACAGAGTCTGTATAACAGTACTGAAGTACACAAAACCTTTCAATGCCCCTTATAGATTTTTTTTCTGAATAATAGCAGGGTTTTATGGGTTTCAAGTATGAATGTTATTTTCAAAAGCACTGTGATTCTGAAGAGATATTAGTACAACAGACAGTTCATTATTCCAACACTTCTATTTAATACAGCAGGTGGCATTGTTACTGAAAATAAAACAAGTGCAAAAATAGAACAGAGCATCACAACAAAGGTTTATTTCTTATAACTGATTAGTAGAAATAAAATAGAGATAAATTTACTGTATATTTGTCCTTAATGCCTTCTATTCAAAAATTGAATAAATGTCTGAATTAATAGCTTAAATCAATTGGAATTGTTTTGATGCAAACTGCATTTCCAAAATTTGGAGATTACATATATACACATATACATATTATTTTAGGCTTGGAAGAAATGTGCCACTTTAACAGTGGAAGTTCAATTCTTGTAGAACTCTGCAAATACTACATTTTTATCTGATAGTCTGTTTACACTTGCAAATTATGATTTAAGCTGTCAAGAACTTCATATAATGAATATTACTTAATTACATGACTTTTAAAAAGTTATGATGATTATATATTCCATGGTGCCATCTAAAACTGAAAGTTTGCTACTCATTGATAGGTTTTCTTCAGAGATTATTACACATCAAACTACAGGATTAGATTATAATTTCTTGCAGTTTTGTTAATTTAAATTGATTATAGGTTGACATAATTCATTTTAAAACTATTCATATAATACATAAATACATATACATCTATTAATCTGTGTATATTAAGGCAAGGAAGTTGAAAATGCAAATGACTTACAGACATACTATGTGAGAGAAAAATGTAAATTTGATATAAGTAATAGGGAAAATTAACTGGTCTAGAGTAGTGAAAGAATAAGTAACAGTAGGATCTAAGAATTAAAAGCATCTTAGGTAGGTCTCTGCCTTCAGAATATTTGACTTGAGGATAGCATCCAGAAGAGGATTACATGTACACTCAGCAAAGTCTACAAGATATATATATATATATATATATATATATATATATATATATAGTTTTATGTCCTAATAACCATGAATAAGTTTGGATACTTCTAAAAGAAACTCTCTTAGATCTTTGACTACAAACTTCAAAAAATTCATTTCAGTAGGCAAGAATGCCATTAAATTCAATTGACAAAGGGCAGAGAAATAATGTACTACTTTCCTGTCTCCACACAGTATACAATACAGAGAAAAGTATAAAGAAATGCAAGTAAATCTCATTATTTACTTCTTTGAAAACATCAGAAATATTTATTTAAATCTGGGCCCTTCTTGAGGATCATAAATCCTGGGAATGTATATAAATATAACACACATATATCATACAACATGCACACATATATGTATATATACATATATTATAGATGACTCAGTAGGAAAGCATTACTTCCAGAATACCCATATTTGATTCCCAACACCCACACAGTGGCTTGGATCAGAAACTCCTACAACTCCTGTTCAAGTGCATCAGAGATCTTGTTCTGGCCTCTATAGCAACTAGTCACACACATGGAGCACATGCTTACATACAAGCATATATAAAGTAAAAATTTTTACATGTATATAAAAATGAATAAATGTTTTAAATCTTTTTGAGAAGAAATAATGTATTTAGGATTTAAAATTTAATACTTTCAAAAGTATATGTGGCAAAGAAAAACTAGAGACTTACTGCATTCAGCTGTAGATAACTTTTATTTATCCCTAGTTGTTCATAAAAGTAGTTTTAATTATTGCTGTATTTGTAGGTAGAAGGACTATTAATCTCATATCTTAATTTTTTTGTGCTAAGTGGATGTGCTAACTATGTGGAGAGCCTCACATGTCATAGATTTTCAGCTGCTATTTCAAAGTATAGGTAATGCATGGAATATTTGTCATTCTATGTCACCAATATGAACTTCACAGATAAATAAGATATATCAAAAGTCAAATAATGACTGTAAATTATGGCATGTGCCTACAGTTTCAGCATGTAGTTCAAGACCAGCCCTATTTAGAATATTTCCGACCAAACTGAGCTTCTTGTGTTTCTACCTGAAAACAATAATTACAAGTGTGATTGAATAACTGAGCTGTAGAATTATTAGAAAAATTAACTTCTCAGTCCCTGACATTGATTCAATAGTAGACATTATGTCTAATTAAATTCCCTTGTTGCAGAAGGTCATTAAACACTGAGAAAATTGTAGCTTAAACACCAAAGGACTACATTATACAACCTTCATATTTTAAACACCAAGCATTTCAGTTTGGAACATTTTATAGCCTTGTAACTTTCTCTGTGATATCAACATTTTTTAATTCCTATTTTTTTATACAACACTAAAATTTTCACAATTCCAACATTTCTTAATCATATTGTAGTCTGTATAAATGGCTTCATGAAACTTATATACACAGATTCTTTGTAGATTTAAACTTGATACCTGAATGGTAGAATCTGTACAAAATTAACTGTACTATTAAAGAAGATTAAAGTATGCAACTTTAAATGACTGTATAACTTATTGGAATAAGAAAAGTTAGGACCTAGAAGCAAACTAGATGTGCTCCAACTAAAGAATGGATAAAGAAGTTGTGGCACATTACACAAGGTAATACTACTCAGAGAGGAAAAAAATAGAATCTTGAAATTCACAGGCAAATGGAAGGAACTTGAAGAAACAATCCTGAGTGAGGTAACCCAGTCACAAAAAGAGGTAAATGCTATGTACTCTCTGACATATGGATTTTAGACATACAGCAAATAATCACCAGCCTATAATACATTCCACCAGAGGAACTAGGATACAAGGAGGAACCTAAGAGAATAATGAAAGGCCCCTAACAGAAGAGGAAAGAAACAAGTGCTACTGAGCATATTGGGAGTGTGTGGGGTAGTGAGTAGAGATGGAGTGAGGAGAATGAAGAGAGGGGAGAGGAGAATATATGGGACCAGGAAGATTGAGAATGTGAATGAATAGACAAGAGCTAAAAAAAAAAAAAAGAGAGATAGACACACAGTAATAGAGGGGGACATTATAGGTTTGAAGAGAAAAGAGACTATAGAGAAATTTCCAGAGATCAACAAGGGTGACCACAACTAACAATCTGGGCAACAGTGGAAAGGCTACCTTACATGCCCTTCCCTGATGATGAGATTGATAACTAACATATATGTCATCATAGAGTCCTCATCTAGTAGCTGATGGAAACAGAAGCAGACACCCACAACTAACAAATGAGCTGAATTCCTGGAATCCAGTTGCAGAGAGGGAGGATTGATAAGAAAAGGGGTCAACTCCAGGCTACAGAAACTCACAGAGACACCTGACCTGAAAAAAAGGGGAGCTCATGGACCCCCCAAACTGTTAGCTAGGAAACCAGCATTATACCAAGTCAGAAACCCCTGCATGTGGGTCTCAGTTAGAAGGCCAGGGAAGACTAAGGGACCTCTGACAGTGGAACCAGCATATATCAATGGTGCACAAAAGGACTTTGGGAGCACATTCCCCGTGGAGTAACACTCCCTTTTCCTAGAGGAAGAAGGGAGAGCCTAGTTCCTAATCCAAATCACTTGACAGATTTTGATGGATGGCATTATACTCCCTGTACAGTGAGGGGAGAATGGGATAGCAGGTGGAGTCGGGGTATGGGAGGGATAGGGAGGGAGTGGGAACTGGGATCAATATGTAAAATAAGAAAAAAATAATAAGATAAAAATATAAAAAGAAGAGTTAGGAACATACTTGAGATTGAACATACATATTATAGCCTTGATTCTTTCATAAATAACCCATATATATTCATTAGAACTAAAATATTGACACATATTTGATTTAAAAATAATTCCAGGACTCTTAGAACTTAACTAAGTGTAGACCACACCAGTCAGAATAGGTAAGTGACTCACCGGCCAGTTGAATTGCATCACTCCCTAGATTTTCTTCCCAAAGAACCATTCCTCTGTCTATTCCTCCCACATAAATGCAATCTCCAAGGCCAGGTCCTATCCTCAACCAGAGGTGAATTCCTTTGCTCAGGTTCAAGCCACAACAGTCAGAAGAACAGCCACAGTCCATACCCATCAGAAGGTCAATCATCAGCCATATCAGCTAGGAGAGAACTCCTACTGCATCAATGGCAATGATAACTACCATAAGGTCAGCTCTCAAACATGGACAGACACTCCCTAATAGATCAGAGGTCATGAAATTCAGGTCACAAAAACCAAAAAATGAAAGAAGAAACAGAAACCAAGGGAAAAACATCCAGTCAACAAAGACAAACTCAGAAATCAGGATGTAGATCTATAATTATCCCAAATCCAGATGCTTAAATAGTATTATATGAATGCAGTCAACAATAGAAAGACTAGAATTGAAAACACTGCTAAAGCATGAGAAAACTTTATGAAGATGATAGAGATCCGTCAAGAGAAAATGAATGCCTCCCTTAAAGAAATCAAGAAAATGCTAAACAAAATATTAGAGAAAATCAATAATTCTCTTAGGGGATGCCAACAAAGCCAAGAGCAAACAGGTGATAGAAAATATTCAAGACCTATAACAGCCTTGAATGTTTTGGCATAGGAAAAAACTTCCGGAAAAGGACACCAATAGCACAGGCACTAATATCAACAATTAATTCATGGGAGCAAGTGGAACTGAAAAAACTTCTGTAAGGCAACAGACACTATCAACAGAACAAAATGGCATCCCAGAGACTGGGACAAGATGTTCACCAATCTGTCAGAGGGCAAATGTGCAAAATATGTAAAGGATTAAAAAAAGCTAGACATTAACAAATTAAAGAATCAAATTAAAAATAGGGTGCAGATATAAGTAGAGAATTCTCAACAGACAAAACTCAAATGGGTGAGAAATACTTTAAGAAATGCTGAGCAACATTAACCATCAGGGGAATGCAAAGACTGAGATTTCATCTTACACCTGTAAGAATGTCTAAAATAAAAATAAAAATAAAATAAAAAAAAAAACAAGTGACAGTGCATGCTGAACAGAATGGGGAGGAAAGGGAACACTCCTCCACGTCAGCACTTCAGGTGAGGGTGCAAGCTTGTACAGCCACTTTTGAAATATGAAAACTGGAATTTAATATGCTCCTAGACCCAGCTATACCACTGTTTGGCAAAAATGCAAAGGATGTTCCATTTTACAACAAGGACACTTGCTCATCTATGTACACAGCTGCTTTATTTGTAATATCCAGAAATTAGGAAAATCCTGGATATCCCGTGCCTGAAGAATGGATAAAGAAAATGAAGTACATTTATAAAATAGAGTATTACTCAGCTGTTAAAAACAATGATATTGTGACATTTGGAGTGAAATGAAAGACTTCAACATAAATCCAGCTACACTGAACCTCTTAGAAGAGAAAATGGGAGGTACTTTGGAACAACTGGTACAGGATACCACTTCCTGAACATAACTCCAATAGCACACACTGAGATTGACAATTAGTAAATGAGACCTCTTCAAACTGAGAAGTTTCTGTAAGGCAGAGGACAGAGTTGACAAGACCAAAAGGCAGCCCATAGACTGGGGAAAGATCTTCACCAACCCTATATCTCACAGAGGGCTGATCTCCAAATCATATAAAGAACTCAAGATACTAGTCAAACAACACCAAAGAAACCTATTTAAAAATGGGGTACAGAGTGATGCCTTCCTGGAGTTGTCATCTAAACTCTACATTTGGAGTTTGGGGGAATGGGGAATGGTATGGGAGGTTGGAAGACGGAAGACTGGGAGGGAAAGAGGGATAGAGAGGGAACTGGGATTGATATGTAAAATAAGAAAACAAAAATAAATAAAATGGGGTACAGAACTGAAAAGAGAATTCTCAATAGAGGAAATTCAAAAAGCTGAAAGACACTTAAGAAAGTGCTCAACATCCTTAGTTATCATGGAAATGTAAATCAAAACAACTCTTAGATACCATGTTACTCCTGCCAGAATGTCTAAAATTAGAAACACCAATGACAACTTACCCAGGATAAGATGTGGAGAAAGGGGAGCATTCTTCCACTGTTGACAGTAGTGCAAACTTGTACAGCCATTTTGGATATCAATATGGCGGTCCTTCAGGAAAATAGAAATCTGTCTACATAGGAACCGGCACTCACACTCAAGAATATACCCAAATGATCCACATCCATGCAACAAGAGACACGTGTTCAACTATATTTGTAGCAGCAGTATTTGAAATAGCAAACCTGGAAGCAAAATAGATGCCCCTGAATTGAAGAATGGATGAAGATGATGTGGCACATTTACACAATGGAATACAACTCTGTGGATAACAACAAGGGAATCTTGAAAATCATAGGCAAATGAACGGAAATTGTAGAAACCATCCTGAATGAGGTAACCAAGTTATAAAAAGAGAAACATGGTATGTGCTCACTCATATACGAATTTTTGAAAAAGAGCAAAGGATCACCAGTATTGCAGTTAAATAAGGATCAACATAACCATATAGGCCGAATAGATGTTTATTCAGGGAGAAACAACTTACAACCTAGACAGATGAACACCAGCAAGTTCCACTGCATGCTCTCCTGTCCGAGTCCCACCAGCATGAGAGCTTTCCCTGGCACTTCCGCTGACCTAATTCCACAGGTCATTTCTGCATATGGCTCCACCTGCCAATTGGCATGGTCAGTGCCACAGAAGGAGACAAAGTAAATATCTCACTACAATCCCTCTTTTAGTCTAAAGAAAATATTTAGACTTGATACAAAACTATATACAAAACAGTGAATAACAAGTGTGCTCTAAGAAAAGGAAAATCGAGAACAAAATGACCTACATATCTAGTCCTAGGGTGAAGGCATAACGGAGTTTACAATAGAGCTAGAGTTGTCCTAAGCTGGAAAACCTAAGTCTAGTACCTAATATATCTAACTAGGAAGAGAGAATAACAGTTGTGATAGTTTAATCTTCAACCTCATCAAGACCTGAGAAAGAAAATAATGATACAATGGTAGACAGGAAGTGTGGATGGGAAACTTCCAAAAGGTGCAACAAGGACAGAAACAGCAAGCTACCTGGACAGTCACCCTAGGTCTCACAGCAACGTTGGTACAACCAGTTTTGGCTAAGGCCAAGAGAACTTGACAGAGCACAACAACAGCAGGGAGGTAGAATGGCTGTCTTACCCTGACTTGGCAAGGTCAAGTAGTCTTCTATATTTGTCTCCTGCAAGCACATAGGACTGCATATCCAAATCAGTGGTCAAGGCTGGGGCAGTTCTTTTCCCAACAAGCCATTAGCTGAGGCGAGAATGAACTCCAGCAGGAACAACAACACTGTCCAACATATTTTCGGGAAAGTCCACAGTGCTGTCAGGAGCAACAGTGTCTCATGTCAACAGAGTATTAATATTAAAAAATTTAAATGCCATGTTCTGCATGTCTATGAAGTGATTGAAGATTAAGCATCTATATCTGACTAATCTTATAGGTACAGGAAAAAAAGATTGAAGATAATCTGTAATACTCAGGAACTTAGCTAAAAAACTGATTGAAACTTCCCTGAGTAAAGCAGGAACAAATACTTAAACAATATAACTATATACATATACATACATATAAATCCCTAAAATAGAGATAGAGTAGAAATGTCAAGACAAGAGGTAGAAGTATAAAGGGCAGCATGATAAATATCCCAAATTGTATCAATATACAAAATGTCTGGAATACAAAAAAAAATATACATACATAGAATATGGCAAAAATAAATGTACATAAATTGTATCAACATATGAAATGTCTTCAACATAAGTAAAAGTATACATACATAGAATATGGTAAGAATAATGTGCATAAAACATCATAAGTAGAAAGATTTCAAACAATATAACCAAATATAAATTTAATTTTACATAGCTTACCACATATAAGAATGTATAACAATGTAAGCTGTAAAATACTATTATCTGACTCTTACTTAAATTCACAAGAAAATAGGCTAATCTACTTATATCCCATCTAAACCATACCTTTCCCAACAATACCCTGTTCCTGTCTAAAAGATAAACCCAAGTGTAAGCATCACCTTCCATACCCAACCCTAAATAACTAAAACCTACACAAAGAAGATGACTATTATCCCAAAATTAAAGGGTAGGGAAGGGGGGCATCGTTATCTAACTTCTACTGAAATGGGATGATAATTGCTCCAATGGATCCTGTAGGAAGAAAATTTTTAGCAACCAAATTTCTCAACAGAACTGGCTGTGACTTATGTAGCTAGTCACTGTGTGGCAGAAAATGCTTGACTATAATTCTATTTAAAACTCTGGCAAGGGTGTAATAAGAAGGTACACCATTACAGCTAGCTAGTCATGAGTTGTCTGAAGCTAAACAGTCTCAAACTGGTTTTAGGGTGATGTTTTTAGTCCAGATGCATCAGGTTGAGTTAAGTGGAAACAATGACGTGGGCCCCATCTTCTTTCCAGAGAGTTCAAAGATAGGAATAGTTACTATTCATTGTGGAAAACTTAAACATCCATATTAAAGTAAAATTTTCAAGTTTTAAGGTATGCATTAGGGAAAGACAACAATAACCATTAAAACGTATGTGAGAAAATTAAGATTTCAGAGAGAAAATTGCGTATAAGAAATGAGTCCCCGATTTTGTTTTCTTCTGCCTTACACCAATTTGCTTCTTGATTTAAGGCAAAAACCATGGATTTAATCATAACATCATGCTTGAATTTAGAGAAGGAAAGCCAAATCCAACTCCAAAGCCAGCATTGGTTTACATGAATTGCCACTTCAGGAATACTAGATAGTAGAGAGAAATAGATTTCTGTATAGAAATAGTTTACTAGAAATAAATATTTTACCATACATCAAATTCCACTTCATTAAGTGATTGTCTCTGGGGAGCTGACTTCTCTTCTGTAGGTACCTACATGTTCAGTTTATTTTGGCTGTTTAATGATAGGTTTTCTCTGTTTTCCTGTAAGAACAAGAACAGAACACTTCCCCTACCTTTGAGAGGTTTCTGTACATATCATGCAACCTAATTTCTTGGATGATTTGTCATTTCTCTTCATTAAGATGTTTCTCTTGTTCAGCTCAAATCTTGATTAACTCAGATGGTATCCATATTTTTTCTTCTCCTGTAGATACAAATGCAAAACCGCTACCCCAACGTAATACATATTCTGCTTTCCATTCTGAGGCCAATACATCCTTGAAGTACACTGGCTGATTTAGTTCAGAAATTTTTTCTATTGTCCAGTATCTTTCTGCAGCTGTTTTTTTTTTTTTCTTTTTCAATAGTTTTAAGAAAGTTTAATGTTAATAAAGCAATATGTAATCTGTGTTTGGGTGTCTTGGTTCCTCCTGCCTGTTTATGGAGCATTTCTTTTGAAGTGCAATTGGAACTCTCAACCACTGCTTGTACTGTAGGATTGTGCGGTATACCAGTTATGTGTTTTATGTTTTAATACTCAGAAAAACTGTTTCAATTTGCTGGAGACATATGCTGGAGCATAGTCAGTTTTTATTTGTGCAGGTATGCCCATAATGACCATTAACTTTAATAGGTGTGTGATAACAGAATCAGTCATTTCAGAGCTCACAGCAGTGGCCCATTGAAACCCTGAAAATATATCTATAGTGTAAGGTATATATTTTAATTTTCCAAATTCTGCAACATGAAACACATCCATTTTCCATATTTCATTCCTCTTTATACTTTTAGGGTTACTGCATGGTGGTAAAAGAGTTTGGTTATAGAATGAGCAAGTAGGACATTTCCTTACTATTTCCTTGGCTAGTTCCCAAGTGATAGAATAATCCTTTTGTAAACCTTTGCTGTTCATGTTGTGTTTCATATGAAACTCTGAGGTTACTTGCACACTTTCTATCAATAAAAGATCTATTTCATCATTGCCTTGTACTAGAGGACCTGGCAGACCCAAATGGGATCTGATGAGTGTTATATATATATATATATATATATATATATATATATATATATATATGATGAATACTCTTTCTGATAGTATCTTATAACTGTAGAAACAATGAAGTTAATTCTGTATTGTCAGGAATAAATTCTGTAGTCTCAATGTTTAAAACGACTCTCTCTGCATATTGAGAGTCAGGAACTATATTGAGGGGTTCTTTAAAATCCATAAGTACCATGAGAATGGCATAAAATTCTGCCTTTTGTACAGAATTGAATGGGCTTTGAACCTCTTTGCTAATTTTTCCTGATGTATATCCTGCCTTACTAATTTGTTTGCATCAGTGTAGAATGTATGAACTCCAGAAATAAGTGTTTTTCTTACAATGTGTGGAAGGAAACAAATCGTTTTCTTTATGGATTTGATTCTCTCAGGTTTGGGATAGTTGTTGCTAATCATTCTCAAAAAATTACCACAAGCTCTCTGCCAATATTCATTATCTTTCCATAGGGAGGAAATTTCCTCATTAGCTAAAGGTACTATAATTCCTGTAGGTCCCTTCCTGTTAGCTGACGAAGTTATAATTTAACTTTTATAATCAAGTAAGAGATATTTTTCTGATGGGAGATGTCATTCTGTATATGTTTCTCATACTGGTTAATAATAAAGCACTGTTGGCCAATAGGAAAGGAAGATAGGAGGGACTAGGAGACAAGGAGGAAATAGGAAGTAGGAAGGAGGAGTCAAGATGGAGAGTCTGGAGAGAGCTGGACGCCAGCCGCCTCCCCGGTAAGAGAAGGCCATGTGAAGATACATAGAAATGGGTTAATAATTAAAGGCAGAGTTAGCCGATAAGTAACAAGTAACCGGGCCAACAGTATTGTATCAAATACAGAGTCTCTGTGTGTTATTTGGGGCTGGTGGCGTGGTAGCAGGACAAGACCGGGCAGCAGGCGGAAAAACCGTACTCGTTACAAATGGCGCCCACGTGGCTAGTAAGAACTTCCATTTAAATTTAACAAAAGGTTAAAAAAGGGTTTTAGAAACAAAAGAACAGAGACAAGCAAGGTTTCTTGGTAACAGCATTTTTCTCGGTTGGACTCTGTTTTGCAAGAGACAAGCAGATATTTGCGCGGCTTCCTTTAAGGGAAGGTTCCTGACTCAGCATAAACGGCAAAAAACCGCACAGCTTTTAAATAACTCTGCTAACAATTTATTGGTGTGTATGAGAGATGGCAATGGCAGTGACCACATCTCCAAGCCGACAGCATGCTTTCTGGGTGGCAGCGCAGACCAAGGTGGTGAGCACAGCTTTCCGTGCTGGCGGTAAAAGTACCCGCCACCATCTTTGGTAAACCGTGGCTGACACAGCTATGACTTTCATTTTAGCAATGTTGTTGTTTACCAGATAAAAGACTTGTGGCCAGACAAAGATAAAGATTTACAGCAAAGACAGATTCATATTAAGAAAAACCTCTAAAGGTTTACAGTGTGTTTTAAAATATACGTAGACATGAAAAAAAATGGTTTTAAAGAGACAAAGAGGAACTGGGTGTTGTAGCACACACCTTTAATCCCAGCACTCAGGAGACAGAGGCAAGCAGATCTCTGTGATTTGCAAAGTAAACCTGGTATGCAGAGCAAATTCCAGGACAGATAAGAGTTACACAGTGAAACCCTATGTCAAGAAATAAAAAATAAAAGTAAAATAAACAGAGTAATAATAAAGCCACGTAAAGATGAAAAGCTCAGAGAGAATCTGGTTACTGTATGCTATAGTGTTGTCTCTGCATTGTTTGACTGCTGAGAAAATAACAACTGATAAAGGAAATGCTGCTGAATTAATTCAATTTATATATTTTAAAAATGCTTTGACTCAAACATTTAAGTTCAAGGACAAGTTACTGGGGAAAAGGATTTCTATTTTTTCTTCCACAGAAAATGAAAAGCTGTGGATTCCTTGCAGACTAATGTGGTTTGAACAAGCCAGGCCCCCTGAAACAGAGTTCCTGATGATCCAACATTCAAAACTGCTTGAACAAGGCAGCCATGCAGACTACTGCCATCTTCTCAGGATCCCCCCATGACAGCGCCCCCTGTCAGCAGGAAGTAGTTTGGAAAGAACGACGCCCAAATTCCCAAACATTGTTTATAAATGTTTGTTTTCATGTAAATGGACTTGGTTATAAATGGGTAATGATCACAGCCAATTATTTTTAAAGGTAAAAAGGGAATTATGGTATTGATATGATTACTTTGTTTTGGAATCGATTTTCATTTATTGATACAATTTAATGTCAATTTTGTGAGATGTGTATTTCTCCTCTTGTTTAGGTATTGTGTTTATATAGAAATATAATGTAGTACAGATTATAGATAATTACCTATGATAGTCAAAGCTTAGAGTTAAGTTAGTTAGGTTTTTCAAGATACACAGAGATGTATTTGAGATGGATAGGAATTCTTCAAACCTTTCAAAGACCTACAGAATATGGCATTTAAAGTGGTTTAGGGTTTTTGTGACAGAGAGACATAATTGCTCTTGGCAATACCACCTGCACCAGAAAGGAAGATGGACATCGAAGAAATGCATTATGACGTTTGCTTCCAATATGGCAAGACTAGCCATTTGGACAAGATACTGCTCTTGTCTGGACTGTTTGACTTTGTGATGTATAAACTGGACATGCAGGACCCACAGGAAAGTGACTCCTGATTCAAGATGGACATTGCTACAGAGATCCTGCTTCATGGAAGAGTCTTCGAGACAGTATGCAGGACACAGAGAAAAGTGACTGACAAACTGCCAATAAAGAAGACAGTTTAAAGTTTTCTGCTTTACTGGAGAGTCTGTCAGACATACTATGGCCTATGGGCTGAAGATGGAAGATTACAGAAGAACTTCGGGTGACTGAAAAGGCAAGATGTCTCTGTCATTTCTAGAGCTTATATATTATCCTTCTGTGGTCTTTGAAGGAGTTGAAGACAGATAGTTATAGTTATAGTTTTCCTTAGTATTAAAGATAAGTTACTTTAGACACACAAAGATAGGATAGATGATGGAATATTTTCTTCAAATCTTGCTAAATGTTAATGGACTAAATAGTGTTAACTGTGATTATTTGATAACTGTTATGTGATATATTTTGCTATGTTAAGGTTAAAACCCTTCATGTTATTTTAGACAGAAAAGAGGAGATGATGGGAGATGTCATTCTGTATATGTTTCTCATACTGGTTAATAATAAAGCACTGTTGGCCAATAGGAAAGGAAGATAGGAGGGACTAGGAGACAAGGAGGAAATAGGAAGTAGTAAGGAGGAGTCAAGATGGAGAGTCTGGAGAGAGCTGGACGCCAGCCGCCTCCCGGTAAGAGAAGGCCATGTGAAGATACATAGAAATGGGTTAATAATTAAAGGCAGAGCTAGCCGATAAGTAACAAGTAACCGGGCCAACAGTATTGTATCAAATACAGAGTCTCTGTGCATTATTTGGGGCTGGCGCAGCGGCAGGACAAGACCGGGCGTCGGCGGGCAGAAAAACCATACTCGTTACATTTTTCTATATATGTTTTTAGTTTTTTATTGTGTTTATGTGGTAGGAATATCCATTCTAATATGATATCTTCTCTCTGCATCAAAAACCCTGAAGGATATTCTCTAGATGGTAATATAACCAGAATACAGTCTAGGTTTGGATCCACACGGTCCACATGTGCTTCTAGTATCCTCCTTTCTACCCATCCGAATTCCTTTTCAGCTTCAGCTGATAGTATTCATGGATTATTCAAGTCCTTATCTCCTTTTAGGGCCATTTTCAAGTTTTTCAAATCATGCCCTTCTACTCCAATAATGGTTAGCATTTGAGAAACTTTGGATACTATATGCTGTTCTGTTATCATTAAATGCTGCTAAATTAATCCAATTCATATATTTTAAAAATGCTTTGACTCCAAAATTTAAATCAAAGGACAGGTTACTGGGGAAAAGGATTTCTATTTTTGTTTCTACATAAAATGAAAAGCTGTGGATTCCTTACAGACTAATGTGGTTTCATCAAGCTAGACACCCTGAAATAGTATTCCAGGTGATTCCAAGATTCAAAACAGTTGGGACAAGGCAGCCTTGCAGACAACAGCCAATATTTCTGTTTATTCTTAGGATCCCCATGACAGGACACCCTACAAGCACAAAACAAGTTGGAAAGAATGGTGCACAAATTACCAAATATTGTTCATAAATGTTTGTTTTTGTTTATATGGGGTTAGTTATAAATGGGTAATAAATACAACCAATCTTTTTAAAGGTACAACCAATCTTTTTAAAGGTAAAAAGGTGATTATGATATAGATAAGAATGCTTTGTTTTGGAATGGATTTTCATTTATTGATGCAATTTAAGGCCAATTTTGTGATATGTATATTTCTCCTCTTGTTAAGGGTTTGTGTTTATATTGCTCATTTAAAAATGTAATGTATAATTTAGTACAGATTTTATATAGTTACCTATAATCCTGAAAACTTATAGCTAGGTGAGTTAGGTTTTCTACATATATAGAGAAATATTTGAGATGAATAGACATTCTTCAAAACTTTCAAAGACCTACAGATTATGGCATTTAAAATGGTTTAGGGCTTTTCTTAACAGTGAGACACAATTGCTCCTAGCAACATCACCTGAATCAGAAAGGAAGATGGACACTAAAGCAACACATTATGGAGTTTGCTTTCAATATGGCAAGACTAGCCACTTGGGAAAGATACTGCTTTTGTTTGACTTCATGCTGTATAAACTGGACATTCAGGACTCCAGGAACGTGACTGCTGATACATGGTGGACATTGCTACATGGTTCCTGCTTCATTGAATAGTCTACCAGACATTCTGCAGGACACAGAAAAGTGACTGACAAACTGACAATACATCTGGACAGTTTAATTTTTTCTGCTTTGTTAAGGAATCTGCCAGACACACTTTTGCATATAGGCTGAAAATGGAACATTACAGAAGAAATTCGGGTGACTGACCTGGCAGCGAGATGTCTCTGTCATTTCTCAAATTTATATACTTTCCTTCTGTGGTCATTGATGGAGTTGAAGACAGATAGTTATGGTTATAGTATTCCTTAGTTAGGATTAAAGATAAACTACATATAGGACTTTAGACTCACACAGATAGGATAGATGATAGAATATTTTCTTTAAATCTTACTAAATGTTAATAGACTAAATATTGTTAACTGTGATTCTTATTTGATAAATTTTGTGAGATATATTTTGCTATGCTAATGTTAAAACTCTTCTTTTTATTTTAGACAGAAAGAGGAGATGATGGGAGATGTCATTCTGTAAATATGTTTCTCATATTGGTTAATGAATAAAGCACTGTTGGCCAATAGGATATCAAGATAGGCTGGACTAGGAGACAAGGATTAGAGAGGAAGTAGGAAGGGGCAGTCATAATGGAAAGACTGGAGAGACCAGAATGTTGGCCCCTCTCTTCGATAAGATTAGACCACGTGAAAATACTTAGATTAATAGTAATGTGTTAATAATTAAGACAGAGCTAGCCAATAAGAAACTAATAACAGGCCCACAGAATTATATCACATACAGCATCTTAGTGTGTTATTTGGGGCTGTTGTGGAGGCAAGGCAGGACCAGGCCAGCAGGAAAATCCTATTCACAATACATGGGTCTCAGTTACAAGGCCTGGGCAGTCTAAGGGACTTCAGACAGTGGAACCAGGATATATCCCTGGTGCACAAAAGGACTTTGGGAGCACATTCCCCAAGGAGGGATACTCCCTTTTCCTAGAGGCAGGGGGAGGGCCTAGTTCCTACTCCAAATGACTTGACAGATTTTGTTGATCCCTCATGGAAGGTATGACACTCCCTGTACAGTGAGGGGGGAATGGGATTTGAGGTGGGTTCAGCAGTATGGGAGTGAGGAGGGAGGAAAGGAGAGGAAACTGAGATAGATCAGTAAAATAAGAAATAAAAAAATGGAACTTGAAAAAAATCATATGGAGTTTGGTAACCTAGAACATGAAAGACTAACATGATATGTACTCACTTATAATTGGATATTAGCTATAAAGTTAAACATAAGTTAAGTGGGGGAGCAAGGGTCTTCTAAGAAAGAGGGAATAGATTTTGTGTGTGGACTGGGCTTGGTTTGGGTTGGGAACAGAAAAGATCACGTGGGAGTAAATACTGGAAGGCACAAATAGAACTAGGAGCATTTGTGAAATGAGGTGGGGATAGTCCAAGGAAAATGTCATGGTATCAATGAGAGTTACCATAGCAAAGACTCTTCGTAATAGGGTATGCTTGGTATCTTCTCTAACCAAGCAAGTCCTCAAGTGGAGGAATTAGGACACCAATTGAGCCACAAAACCTTTGACCTACAGTTAATAGTGCTTGTAAGAACCATAACCAAGCAGAATCCTGATTAAAGGGACCAGAGTCCTGAATGGGATCAGATGCAGAGTCCCACAATCAAAAATTAGGCAGACCTCTGGAAGTGAGTAAGGGCCAGATGAACCACAGTGTTCAGGGACACCACAAGAGCAGGAACCACAGAATCAATTGACTGCGTCTTATGGGGTCTTTCAGAAATCAGGAAATAGATAGATTTTATTGTCTCTGCATATAGTTTACGATTTAGTAGCTTAGTGTTCTTGTGGGATTCCTGACAGTGGGAAGAGGAATGGTTGCTGGCTCTTTTTCCTATTTAGGGAGCACTTTCCCTCCTACTAGGTTGCCTCATTCAGCCTTGATTTGATAGTATGAGCCTGATCTTATAGTAGCATATTATGCCTTGTTTGGGTGATGTTCTGGGAGGCCAGTTCTTTCTGCGGGGAGATTGAGGGGGCAAAGAGTAGTAAGTGAAAGAGAATGGGAGGAGGAGATGAGGGGAATTGCAATGAGGATATAATATATGAGGAAGAATAAAAAAAATACCACTCACAATCCACAATGAACAAATAAAGATTAAGTAATTCATTATAAATTATAAATCCATTAACATTGTCAAATGTATTAGATTGGCAAGTATTACTTATATTTTAATATGAATATTAAACATGGAAATAAATTTTTCTACTTGAAATGTGTGTTTTTAATGAGTATGTAAGCAGGGATATAATATTACAAAAATAACCAACTACTGCTGGTGAAATATTTGAAGATTAATGTTGTTTATTACTCATTAGACAGGGTAGTTAAAATAAAGTGATTTTTATTCATACTTTTATTTTTAAGAGGAGGTTTTACTGTGTAGCCCTGGCTTTTTATAGTTCAATATGTTTATGTAGTTGGTCTTGAACACAGAGATTCACCTAACTCTGCCTCCTAAATTCTGGGATTAAAGATAGGCACCACCCCTTCCCTGCTGTGAGTTTTATGTTTGTAAAAAAATACATCTTTATGGGGATGTATGTTTTAATTAGATGAATGTTTATTTTATTAATTATTCTGTTTATAAACAAATTGTATTATTAATTTATACTTGCAAATATAGAAGTACTGGAAATATCATTCATATAAAGAAGTAAATAATTTAGGGGTGTTTTATTTATCTATTTATTTAGTTAGTTAGTTTTGTTTGAGACAGTGCATCTCTATGTAGAACAGGTTAGCCTCAAACTCACAGAGATTCGCCTACCTCTGCTCCCCAAATTCTGGGATTGTGATTATTTTGGGAAATACATGGCTAAAAAAAGCTAAAGGTTATTTGTCTTTAAACCATTTGTATGGCCTAAAAAGATGCCAATTTAGAGAACTTATTGCTTTTTCCGAAGACCCAAGTTTAGTTCTCAACATCAATGTCCTTTGGCTCACAACAACCTGAAACTGCAACTCCAGGGGATCTGATACTCTTGTCTGACCTGTCCAAGCAGCTACATACATGGAGTGCATTGTCTTAGTTACCATTTTAGTGCTGCGAACACATATCATTACCAAGACAGCTCAATATAAAATAAAACATTTAAATGGGTGCTTGCTTCTGATTTCAGAATCTTAGCTCATTATAATTGTGAGAGAAAGCAGATAAGAATTGTACTGGAGCAGTAGCTGAGAGCTTTATATCCTGTTCCACAGGCCAGAGAAAGGAGAGGGGGGGGGGGGGACCTAATGTGGGCATTTGAAATCTCCAATTTAAATTCAGAGACAAACATCCTACAAGGCAGCACCTACTACAACAAGGCCATACCCCATAAAACTTCCCAAACAGTATCTTTAATCTTAAATTTATGAACTGTCAAACCTCCTAGAGTTTAATTAAAGAGAGGGTGGAGGGATTTTCAAACCACGAGGGTCAAGTTAATGGTGGGTAACCCACAGAGACAGCTGACCTGAGCTAGTGGGAGTTGAATGACTCTGGACCCACAGCTAGGGAGTCTGCCCAGAACCAAGCTAGGCCCTCTGCATGTGGATGCCAGTTGTGTATTTATGTCTGTGGGGTTCCCAGCTGTGGAATCAGCACCTCTCCCATAGCTTGAGCTGGCTTTTGGCAAACTATTCCTATTCTGGAATGCCCTGCCTAGCCTTGATGCAGAGAAAACACCTTGGTCCTGCCTCAACTTGATATGCCATAGTTTGTTGGCTCCCATGGAAGGCCAGTCCCTCTCTGAAATAAGGAGTGGATGGGGGCTGTAGACAGAAGGTTGTGTGAGTGAATTGTGAAAGAATAGGGAGGTGAAACTATGGTTGGTATATATGTATAATAAGTAAAATTTTTTAATGAAAAGGGAGAAAAAGCAAATATATTAGTATATGGGGGCCATTCTCATTCTAACCACCACACATGTTCATGCAGAGATGCACATAAAAATAAATTAAAACTTTTATTTTTCTGAATGTTGAAAATAACTTTGATAATAATGAAAGAAAAGATTTACAGATTCAAAGTACAAATAACACTTACAGAACATATTTTGATGGATGTACCTAAACACATTGATCATCCCAGTACTTGGGAGGATGTGAAAATTTTTAATGCATATTGTTTCTTCCAAGAAAGACTAAAATAGAAATAAACATCATAGTCTGTTTATAAAGGCTAGTTCTAGATGCCTATATGAGTTATATTATGAATGGTCACTACTTCAGCTCTACAAAATTTTATCTGATGTTAACAGAAAAAAAATTTAGTGACTAAACAATGAGGAACTCATGTACAAGTATGATGAAACAAATATTAATAATATTATTAATAATATAAATAAATAATTAGAACATCAAAAAGTATAAAACCATAAAAGGAACAAATAATTAGGCTGAATTCATGGACAATTAATTGATAAAGAAATCATGAGTTCAAACTAAGAATGTTGGGGGTATACAGGTTGCTTGGTATTACAGGAACAAGAAATTCATTTAATGAACTATTTTGTAAGGTATAAGGTTTTTCCTTCTGCCACCTAGTCTTGTCCCACCGACGTGCCAGCCCCAATTAACACACAGAGACTCTGTATTTGATATAATTCTGTTGGCCAGGTACTAGTTTCTTATCGGCTAGCTCTGTCTTAAGTATTAACCCATTTCTATGTATTTCCACGTCGTCCTCTTACCAGGGAAAGAGGCCAGCATCTCGTCTACCTGGTCTCTCAATCTTGACTCCTCCTTCCTACTTCCTCTTTCCTCCTTGTTTCCTAGTCCCTCCTATCTTCCTTTCCTATTGGCCAACAGTGCTTTATTCATTAACCAGTATGAGAAACATGTATATAGAATGACATCTCCCATCATTTCCTCTTTTCTGTCTAAATAAAAAGGGTTTTAACCTTAACATAGTAAAATATATCACACAACAGTTATCAAATAAGAATCACAGTTAACAATATTTAGTCCATTAACATTTAGCAAGATTTAAGAAAATATCCCATCATCTATTCTATCTTTGTGAGTCTAAAGACCTATATGAAACTTATCTTCAATCCTAACTAAGGAAAACTATAACCATAACCATCTGTGTTCAACTCCTTTAAAGACCACAGGAGGATAACATATAGACTCTAGAAATGACAGAGACATCTTGCCTGGTTAGGCAACCCAAGTTCTTCTGTAATCTTCCATCTTCAACCCATAGGCCACAGTGTGTCTAGCAGACTCTTTAGCAAAGTAGGAAACTTTAAACTGTCGTTTTGTATTGGCAGTTTGTCAGTCTTTTTTCTCTGTGTCCTGCAGACTTCCTGGCAGACTCTTCCATGAAGCAGGAACTCTGTAACAATGTGCACCCTGAATCAGCAGTCACTTTTCTGTGGGTCCTGTATATCCAGTTTATAAAGCATAAAGTCAAACAGTAAAGACAGATCAGTATCTTCTCCAAATGGCTAGTCTTGCCATATTAGAAGTAAACTCCATAAAGAGTTTCTTCAACGTCCATCTTCCATTCTGACGCAGGTGGTGTTGCCAGGAGCAATTATGTCTCAATGTCAAGAAAAACCCTAAACCATTTTAAATGCTATATCCTGTAGGTTTTTGAAAGGTTTGAAGATTTCCTATCTATCTTAAATACATCTCTGTGTCTTGAAAAATCTAACTAAACTCTAAACTTTGACTATCATAGGTAATTATCTAGAATCTGTACTACATTATACATTTCATTTCTAACTGAGCTAAATAAACACAATACCAAAACAAGAGGAGAAATACACACATCACAAAATAGACCTTAAATTGTATCAATAAATGAAAATCCATTCCAAAACAGTGTAATCAATAAATGAAAATCCATTCCAAAACAAAGTATTCATATCTATACCATAATCCCATTTTACCTTTAAAAAGGATTGGCTGTGACCAATAACCATTTATATCCAAGTCCATTTAAATGAAAACAAACATTTATAAACAGTATTTGGGAATTTGGGCATTGTTCTTTCTAAACTACTTCCTGCTGACAGAGGGCACTGCCATGGGAATCCTAAGAGGATGCAGAAATCCTGGCTGTAGTCTGCAAGGCTGCCTTGTTCAAGCTGTTTTGAATGTTGGATCACCAGGAACACTATTTCGGGGGTCTGGCTTGATCAAGCCACATTAGTCTGGGAGGAATCGACAGCTTTTTATTTTCTGTGGAAAGAAAAATGGAAATATATTTTCCCAGTAACTTGTCCTTGAATTTAAATTTTGGAGTCAAAGCATTTTTAAAATATATGAATTGAATTAATCCAGCAGTATTTCCTTTAACAGTTGTTTCCTCAGCAGTCAAACGATAAAAAGACAATATAATGCCATATAGTATACAGATTCTCTCTGAGCTATTCATTTTTACGTGGCTTTATTATTACTCTCTTTCTTTTTCTATTTTTAATTTTTTGAGACAGGGTTTCACTCTGTCCTGGATTTACTCTGCATTCCAGGTTTACTTTGAAATCTCAGAAATCTGCTTGCCTCTGTCTCCTGAGTGCTGGGATTAAAGGCATGTGCTACCACAACCAGCTGTTCTCTGTCTTTTTAAAACCATTATTTTCCTATGTCGATATATATTTTAAAACACAATGTAAACCTTTAGAGGTTTTTCTTAATATGATTCTGTCTTTACGGTAAATGTTTATATTTGTCTGGCCATGAGTCTTTATTCTGGTAAACAACAAAATTGCTGAAATGAAACTCATATTTGTTCCTGCTGTGGTTTACCAAAGATGGTGGCAGGTACTTTTACTGCAAACACTGAAAGCTGTGCCCACCACCTTGGTCTGTGCTGACATCCAGCAAGCATGCTGCCAGCTTAGAGATGTGGTTGCTGCCATTGCCATCTCTCATACACTCCAATAAATTGTTATCAGTGCTTTTTTAAAGCCATGTGGTTTTTTGCCACTTATGCTAAGTCAGGGACCTTCCCTTAAAGGAGCCTTAAATATCTACTTGTCTCTCACAAAGCAGAGTCTAACCGAGAAAAATGCTGTTAGTAAGAAGCCTTGCCTTGCTTGTTTCTTTCTTCTTCTTCTTCTTCTTCTTCTTCTTCTTCTTCTTCTTCTTCTTCTTCTTCTTCTTCTTCTTCTTTTTTAAACCCTTTTTAAAGCTTTTGTTAAATTTCTAGTGGGAGTTCTTATTAGTCACGTGGGCGCCATCGCCATATGTAAGGAGTATGGTTTTTCCTCCTGCCTCCTAGTCTTTTCCCACCACCGCACCAGTCCCAATTAACACACAGAGACTCTGTATTTGACAAAATTCTGTTGGCCAGGTACTAGTTTCTTATTGGCTAGCTCTGTCTTAAGTATTAACCCATTTCTTTGTATTTCCACGTAGTATTCTTACCAGGACCAGCGTCTCATCTCCCCAGTCTCAACATCTTGACACCTCCTTCCAACTTCCTATTTCCTTCTTGTTTCCTAGTCCCTACTATCTTCCTTTCCTATTGGCCAACAGTGCTTTATAACCAGTATGAGAAACATGTACAGAATGACATCTCTCATCACTATTTCCCACATTTTTGTAATGATGTTGAAAAAAATGGCTGACTTTTATTAACTAACTTTCATGTTTATTACTGGTGAGTTTGTACAATGATATAACTGTTATGCAAGTTAGTATGGCTGTTTCCCAAATATTAGAAATTGTTCTTTTGATAATATCCTCAAAAGAGCTGAAATGAGGAATTTTTGGCATTTTACAAATATTTTCATGTAAATATTATTTGAAATACGCAGGTAGATATGGTGGATAACCTCCACATTACGGGAATAGAAGCAGGAGAATTATATACTTTAGAAGCCTCCTAGGATATAGTTGTGAGGTACTGTTACAAAATAAACACATAAACAAGTAGTCAGATAGTTACATAATTTCACATATTGATTGATGGGTAAGTGGAATCAAAAAGTACATATAATGTGGAATGAAGTGTTACTTACTTTTAAAAAGAAATAAGTTTCAATAATGCAGCTTACATATTTTGAAAAAATTGTTCTAAGTGAAATTAATTAGTTATGAAAGGACACATTTCATGCCCTGCTGTTAGCATTAGAAATGTTGGATAGTCACATTCACAGAGATTATCTCTGGTAACCACCAGAAACTAAGGAAGGGAACAGATCATGAGTTACTGTTTAATGGAAGAATACTTTGGAAAAACAAAAAAAAATGATTGTTAGGTTAATAATGTGTAGTCATAGTTACATTGTGTGATTCAGTTTCAAACAAACAACACAAAAATTCCAGGGAGTAAAAAGAAATAAAAATCCAAGTATGAGAGTGCACACCTTAGAGTGACCTTTCTCAAACAAGAAGAAAAACATAAGAATAATAATAGTAAAATAAGGTAAAGATAGTTAATGCCACATTATTTTACATTTAAGATATAGTTAAAGACTCTCAAAATATCCTGGTGACTAGAGTCCTTTGTGCACAGACCAGACAATTTGAAATAGATCCATGAATTCTACAAGGTGACACAATATAATGGACTCACAAGAGTTGTCCTCTGCCCCTATGTGTATGTCAGCACATCCATACACACACACACACACACACACACACACACACACACACACACACACAAACAAGCACAATCATGCACACACACTAAGGTAGTTCAACAGAAAATATTAACATTTTAAAAACTAGATTTTAAAATATTATTTATTATACAAATTTTGATTTTATAAAAGATGATACTTTATTATATTCATATTGTGTGTCTTCACTTTTGATGTATGTCCATAATACTGACATTCTTTTATTAGTTCCCAAAGAACATTTGTTTCCTTCAAAGAGAAAGTTAGAGGAGCTAAGATTCATATCATTTCAGTTGTAATGGAAAAGGCATGATGGATGACACAATCCCCATCTGTTGTGTCAATCTGCCAACTGTGACACAAATAACAACAACTATTTAGAGGAACTAAGAAGCCCAGTGATTAAGGATAAGCACAGCATACTTTATCAGCCCATCTCCCCATGGCAAAGTGAGAGATGTGTTAGAGCAAGATGAAACTGCAAACAAACAGTATAACACCATATGGATGTGAAACGTACACTGACACCTTACTAATTTGTGTATTTTTGAAGCTAAAATACAAACAGTCCTTGATATGTAACTGAGCATTTAGATGTATAATATAAAAAAAAAAACTTAGTAAGCAATTGTGGGACAAGTGAAAATGACTTTTAAGTAGAATATGTTTGTATGCAAACATCAATTAAATTTTGCAAAAATATTGAAAGCGAATGAAAAAATAATTTAATAAGCAAGTGGAAACTGTACTAATGGATCTCAGCACTAGGGAGGTTCAGAACCAATGACCTATTTCTTAACTATTATTCTAGTTTGGTTCATTCTTTTCTGTGCCTTATGAAAAAAAAAATTTTCTGTTCAGTCTAAAAAAATCTTTCAAGTGTCTTCCTTAGAGCTGGAATACGAGTCACAATTCCTTTAGTCTATTTTTGTCATGGAAACCTTTCGTTTTTCCTTCACTTCTCACAGTTTTGCTGGGTAAGTAGTTTGGGGTGGCATTTACTATCTTTCAGAACTTGAAATGCATCATTACAAGCCCTTTTGGTTTCTGAGGTTTCAGTTAAATAAATGGATGTTATTCTCATGCACCTGTCTTAAACAATTTGGTGTTCCCTTCTTACTGTTTTAAATGTAATCTCTTTTTCCTTTGCATTTATTGTATTGATTATAATATGAATAATGTAGGCTATGCTCTGACATTCTCTGTTTTGTGTCTTTAATGTCTCCAGTAGCTCAATTAGTATCTCTGTTCTTAACTGTGGAAAACTTTATTGTTACTATTATTGGAAATTTTTATGTCCTTGGAGCAGGACTCCTTAGGTTCTCTGTTTCTCAACTATAGGGTCCATGCCTTTAGAGAGTCCTGATATATCTTTTTGATTCTCACTTGTACCTATGTATTATTTTATTATCATGTTTTAGGGATTATTTTAGTTCCTTCACTTTGTCTTCAATATCAGATAAAATAATATTCTATATGAATTCTATTGCTGAGACCTTCTACAATTTTTCATTTAATTTTAGCATTTTTTACTTTCAATATTTTTTCAATAATTTTATCTTTTCCAAAATTTTCCTTCTTATTATATAGTGCCTTCCCTATTTCATTCAACTGTTTGTGGTCTTTAACATACTTACAATCCTTACCTTCTATAGTATATTTTAGCTCATGTTACTTTATTCCCTACATTTTATTCATTCTTTGAACATTTTGTACAATATGTTTCAGTCAAATTCACCTTCTTACCCAACTCTTCCCAGATTACTTTTCTTTCCCAAGTCTCCTTTCTAGCGTCTTTCATAAAAAAAAAAAATAAATAAATAAAACAAACAACCAAACACATTTTTGTTTTCTGTCGACGACATATTCTAGGATATGTGGTCTTCCAAAGGAATTTGGTCAAATTATCAGATGACATGGTCTCACAGAAAACTCCGACCTCTTTATTACAGTAGCTATCAATTCCTAAGTTCCTTATCTTGAGATGGGACTTGTATGCACTTCCTCTCTCTGTGATGTATTTTTATTTGTCTTGAGATCTCAATGGTCATGTACATGCTGTCTTACTCTGTGAGTTCTTATGTACAGTGACCTGGCTGTGTCTGGGAATGGCTATTTCCTCACAGTCATCCATTATCCACTATAGCCTTTGTACTTTTTCCTTCCCTTATTCCTCAATGATCCCTGAATTGTTGGAAGTGGCTGTGCAATATATGTGCTCCATCTATGTTTGAAGTCTTTTATTCTCTACACCATGGCCAGTTCTATATGTGTGTCAGTCACAATTGCTACAAATTGAAGCTTCTTTATAGAGATTCATTAGTATATACATATAGTCTAAGTCATTAAGAATCAGTTTAATGTTCTGTCCACTTACAATTTTTCTTCTAAGATTTCTACCCTGATTAGCAACAACAGGTTTTTCACCATCCTAGTTATATAAATATAAGATCTGGCCTCAAATCAAATCAGGAGATTGTTTACATCAGTGACCCTAATGCCAATATTGCACCAATGGGCCCCTTGTTCTACTAGTCAAATCATCCCAGGGAAAACAGAGGCAGCAAAGACACATTATTCCTGCACACAGCTCTTGCTTATACTCTACAATGTGATGATTTAGTCCAACACCTAAGGACATGAACTAAACAATATGGAGTTATGCTGATACCAATATGCAAGTTTAATTCATGTTGACTAGCCATTGAAATGCTGCAGGGTGACATGTGTTCTGCTATAGGTGAAAAGTAATCATCAAATTTGCCCATATTTGAACTCTGTGAGCTATAATAATAACCAACATGTCAAGTTATGCCCATTGGTGCAATATTGGCAGAAATTTATACTGTTCCCTAAATTTTTAAGACCACATCTCAACGTCAGCTGGAGGGACTATTATTGATTTTGCTCAAAACATACTAAGACAGAATAAGATATTTTTATGTCTTTGAGGTATGATGGTAATGTAACATGGGTATCATCAGGAGATATGTCTTTTTAAATATGAGAAAATT